>NW_023417445.1:12906-14558 GCF_002922805.2 Oryzias melastigma | reverse complement strand
CTTTCAGAGCTGAACCAAGAACACTTGCAAAGGTTTCATCATCTTAGCTAAAACCAGAACGAAAACTCCAAAGCTATCGTACACGCGGTTCTGTCAGTATAACCTCAGAAATACACTGCATCATCAGGTGGATGTAGACAACCAGTTTCACCGTTCTTTATTTAAGCCATCCCCATCCCAGCATCTTGTTCATTTGATGCATCTTTGCATTGTGACGCTTGTTCCATTCATCTTTTGCCTTTTATTTTGAAAAGTCTCACCTCATTTCCTTTCACAGATCAGATCATGTTTGACTTTTTACTCACCTTTCAAACACCAAAAAGCTAGCAAATATGTCTAAAATACTGGTAAAAAATATATATTTCAATAAATAACAGACAATGTAGCAGAAAATGGGCTGTTAAGGGCTCAAAACAAAGATGCTAGATTCAATAAAATAATCCTAAAAATAGAAAATATCAAATGGCAAAATAATAGTAAAAAATATTTAAAGTTGTTCATAATCAAGATTAACAAAATATGTATTATGTAAGACGACTTCAGACTTTGAGTCAGACCAGAACATATAAATAAATAATAATAATAAAAAGTAAGACACAAACAAAAAAAAGGAAAACTCAATTTATTTAAAAATGTTGATTATTGTTGACCTTCAGGCTCATCTTCATTTTTTTCTGAAGAAACAAAACAACTGAAGTAAAAGAAACTGAAACAGCTTCAAGTCAAATGCATGCAGTGAAGCATCAATGCTGATTGATGACAGATTAATATCACATCAGTAAAAACTGCATAAAAAGCATGCCACACAGTAACAACACACTTTGGTTCTGGAAAAATGTCAACTTTTTGGCCTCATTTCATTTAAATGTAAACTCACTTGTTTATTAAAAAAATAATATAAATAGACAAATGGAGATTTAAAGACCCACTCCGATGGAAATTGTCTTATTTGTGTTTTTATTGTTCTTGGAGCATTAAAAAAAAACTATGAAAAATGTAAAATAATTTAATAATAAAACTGTGTTTCTGCGTATTTCTGAATTCAAATTGGGTTGAATAAGGAGCAGATGAAAACCAGCGGTTTGAAAAAGTTGCAGAAATTGAAAGGGGCGGGTCAAAGTCTCCCCCCTCTGCTACAGTTATAGATCCATTGACGTCTTAATTTTCCTTGTCTGAGCTGGCATTTAGCAGCATAGATTGCTTTTTTTTTTTTTTTTTTTTTCTGCTACACTAATGTTAGCTTGGGCTTGCGAGGTGCCATAAGCTAGCGAGAGAGAACGTAAACAAAGGAATGCTGGGAAATTAGCGAGGTTAACTTCATCGACAGAGGCGAATTTCTAATGAGCTCGTGCAACTCTGCAGAAAATATGCCTTAAAATATAACACACAATTTTTGATTTTGGCTAAAAGCTGCATATTCATAATTAAAAGACCAGTTTAAAAATTGTTGGAGTGGTACTTTAAAATCAAATAAAAGATATAGGATTATGCAAAACAATTTTTTACATTTTTTTAAACCCCAAGCTCATTCAAAAATGTTATCAATTTTTTTCCTATCAATTTTCAAAATAAGCACATTTAAAGAACTAGATTTACATCATGCAATATTTTAAAAAGTTTCATTTCTTCACTTCGTAGATCTCTTTGGTTTA
>NW_023417445.1:8299-11631 GCF_002922805.2 Oryzias melastigma | reverse complement strand
GGTTAAAGATCCGCTCCGATTACAATTGTGTGTCTCAGCTGGTACCTGGCCCAATATTGTATGGCTAGATAGCTCAGATATTGTTGCCCCGGTAATTTTAGGTTGGAATATGATGGGGCTGTAAGGTAAACAGATGGGTGAGGGGAAGTGGGGGTGGACTCACATCACGCCAATGGTCACAACTTAGAGGCAAATTTCGAAAGAACTCTTGCCGTTCTAAAGATACTATGTCCTAAAGAGAAATGCTTTTTTTTGTTAAAACCAGGATAATCATAATTAAAATACTTCTGGGAATGTCTTTAAAATAGACCAAAAGACGACCGGAGTGGGACTTTAAATGTCCTATATCATGCTTTTCTTACGCCTTTGAGAGTAATCTATATCCATATATGTGATTATATGGTACTTTTTGGACACTAAAGAACAAATTATTTATGAAATATAGGTCATTTTCGTAAGATTTTTTTCCTAACCGGAAGTAAGACGTCTTGATTTCTGAGGCACCGCCTTTCACTGCTTGTGTGTGCCGCCCATTTCATGATGTCATCCTGGAGCCGGCCTCAGCAGCGTGTCTGCGTTACAAACACAAAAACAAACAACCGCTAGCTGAGTGGTGAAGTTAGCGGCTGAATTGGTTGTTTGTGTTAGCCTTGGGGCAGTGCTGGCATCGGAGACTCTTCCTAAAAAGGGATGTTCTCACTTTGTGACATCACTTCGTGATAAACCACTCAGTCTTGTGGGTTGGAGGGGCTGGTGCTCAAAGAGTAGATTTTAAAAGAAATACCAAGAAATGCATGGATAGATCAAAATACTACTTTGGGGTTGTTTATAGAGACAAATGAACATTAAAATACACTTAAAAGCTTTAAAAAAGGATTTTTGCATAAATCTCCTGAGTTTTATTTGCACTTCTGCTGCATTATTAGAGATATGTTCTGTTGACTGACAGGTAAGTGGACTCAACAAAACTAACGGCAATGTTCCCCTGCAGGCTTAATTATCGCCCTTTAGAATGGTGACGTCAGAAATTATTGGTTTAGTGTGTATTTGTCTACGGCCACATCATGTCAACATGCTCGCTTTTAAAAAACACCTTCCCACTTTATCCTTCTGTTTGTATGGACATTGTAGGAATTTTTATAGAGCTTTATCCATTGATTGCTCAGTATGCTCACCTATGGCGCCACCATGAGGACACGATCAAAAATAATTCCACTGCAAAACAAGCTTCAAATGCTTACAAAGGAATAGAAAACCCAAACCAAGGCTAAAGAATGCAACACATCCAGTCACATGACAGTCGTCTCTGTTTGGAAAGCTTTAGAGAAGGTTAAAAATAGTCTTCCTGCAATTTTACCTTTTGCAGCTCAATTTAGTTCTGCAGCAAACAACCAATAGCTTAAGGGGTGACGGTTGCTATGGATCCCGCTCCAGTCAGTCTGGCCTACATACTGAAACGCAGAGCGTTGCTGCTCTCATGAATCATCACACCTGAATACCGGACACACTTCCATGTGACAGAGTTCAGAATGTCCCCACTTTGACAGCAGCTCACCAAAACCCCCAATGCAGTTGTGTCCTTTTTTATGGTTCTATTATCACAGAGATATGCAAACACACACCACAGTGGGAAACTAGACCACAAGTGTGTGTGATGCGTGTTCGAGACCAGGCGTGAAGGGCCTGCTAAGGCAGTGTGAACGAAAGGAACATTTTGGCTCAGTACACATCGGCCGTGGTGCAGTGGTAGGGCGGTCGACTCCTGATCAGAAGTGAGCGGGTTCGACTACGCCTTGCCCGCCCATGTGTCGAAGTGTCCTTGGGCAAGACACTGAACCCCGAATTGCCTCTGGTGGGCGGTTGGCGCCAGTGTTTCGGCAGCGGAGCCACCACCAGTGTATGANTTAAAACGAACAAATTCTGAACAAAAATGAAAGAAAAAGGTGTTTCAGTGCAGGGAATCAGAACGAGAAATCAATCCTATTCAATTACAACATTTTAGGGGCGGCCGTGGTGCAGTGGTAGGGCGGTCGACTCCTGATCAGAAGTGAGCAGGTTCGACTCCGCCTTGCCCGCCCATGTGTCGAAGTGTCCTTGGGCAAGACACTGAACCCCGAATTGCCTCTGGTGGGAGGTTGGCGCCAGTGTTCGGCAGCGGAGCCACCACCAGTGTATGAATGTGTGTGTGAATGGGTGAATGGGTCTGTGACTGTGAAGCGCTTTGGGCCCTCGAAGGAGGGTAGAAAGCGCTATACAAGTATACGCCATTTTACCATATACATGTTAAAAAAAATAAAATAAAATAAGGCTCAGACAGTATTAAGTATGAGGATGTTGGGAATATAATTAAATTTTTTTTTTTTTGTTTGTTTGTCAGCTTTTGCCAGCTATTTGATGTATTTGTTTTTGCATTACAGAAAGATTTATTTAGTTAAAATAGTTTAATGCATTAGTTAAATGGGGCAGAGCTAATATGTTTTCTTCTTTCTGTTCCCTTTCATTTTTACCAAAGACAAGAATATTTTTAATTCATTGTTGTGTGCTGGGAAAATGAAATAAATAAATAAATACATGAAGTGAAATTCAAACCCTTTAATATCATCTTGTGTGCATGTTTTCAGAACAAATTCATCAGGGTATGTAAACTCTTGAACAGGCTCATTTGGGAAGTTTCTGTTGTCAATATGATTTAAAGATGGTAAGCAGATTTTTTTGCAATGAATAGCTTCACTCAACCACTCACTAGGAGTGAAAAATAAATTTATCATTCATTTTCTCTGAAAAATTAGCAAAAAAATCATACTTCCACTTACTCAATGTCTTGCAGAATCTTTCCACTAGGTGGCAGTGTCACAAAGGAAAATCAAGCACCAACTCCTTTTTGAAACTCTCAGATTTATCTTTCTACTCAGAGAATAGTTAGAGAGAGTTATTCTAATAACTCAGATCTGTACTTTAAAATTTGTCTCTTTTAGATGGACTCAAATTTACAAAACTGTTTCCTTGATTTCCTCTAAAGCGGTAAAGCCAAAAATGCTGACAGAGATTTTTGCAACATTGCTAATATATAGTGTAGTGAGTAGGGAATAAAAAAAAACATAAAAAATGAGAATATGCATTGTTTTCCAATTTAAATTAATATTACATCTTTATTTAAGTTATTTTTGAAATACAGCTTAATGCAGATTATATGTTGTAAAACATTAATTAGGCAGATATGCAACTACCTAAGTCTTGTGAAATCAGATTTGTCATCATGACTGCATTAGGTGAGTCATTTCACTTGTTTTTTTTTTCTTTTTTACTTCCATGTTACTTTTTAAACTGTCTCT
>NW_023417445.1:6016-7263 GCF_002922805.2 Oryzias melastigma | reverse complement strand
CCATATTTGAGGTTAAGATCCCCAATCAGCGCCAGGTAGCCGTCCTGCTCCGAACGCTGATCGGGATACACGGAGCAAACCACGTCCCTGAAAATTCCAAAAGCAACCAAAAACTCTCCGATGGACAAAACCCGAGAGAGCCGAGGGTCAGCATGCTTCGAAACCCCAGCGGAAGAAGCGTCGTTCGACACGCCCAGAACGCCGTCAGGGGAAGGCAGCAGCAGGGAAACTAAGTTCACATCTTTACCCTGAAGGATCCTGGAGCGCAGGCGAGGAGAGACATTAGCCGCCAGCGGGACATACGCATGAGCCATGGATGGAGCAGGAACAGCAGTAGACAGCGAGAAGGAGGAGGTTCCGGGAACCGCCAACGCGTCGGGGCTGACGTCAGCAGGCCGAGAAGCCGGAAGCGCAGAACCCTCCAACACGCGAAGGCGGCGATCTATGGACTGCAGCGAGGAGGAGAGCGCCTGCAGAGACGCCGCCAAATCCGGCCGAGAGGAGGGAGGAGGAGACGATGCCGAGCGAGGAGCCGTGCGCTTTCCAGGAGGAGCTCTGGAGCAGGACTTCGACGTGCGCTTCCGACCGCGAGCCGCGGGGGCATGGGGAGCAGAAGCGGCAGGCACGGGGGAACCCTCGTCCCGGAAACCAGCGAGGCCGACAAGCTCCTGGACCTGATCGGCGCCCAGGCCCGGCGCGGGAGTGACATTCACCGAAGCAAGCTGCAGGCGAACATCAGACTCGCGAAGGGACGTCAGACGGTGAGCTACGCCTGAAAGCAGGACCAGGCGAGGAATCAGATGCCCCGTCGGGGACGCCTGGAACGGACACAGGTACGGGATCGCAGTCGGAAGACGACATGACCGGCGCAATGTCTGCAATGCGGAAAAACAAAACGTCACTGAATTTAAAGGTAGACATTTGATTGTGATTGGCCATGAAGTGAGTGAGTACTTCGCTATTGGCTCCCGTGATTACCAATTGATGACGTGAGAGTAGCGATGAACGCCCTGCACACCTGGGGAAGTAGATCTTCCTTATTGAAATTGCGCCAAAGCTTCACAATATAGAGATGGAGAGATAGATATATAGATATTCGTAACACTCTCTGGTACAAATAAATTGGGTTAAAAGATCCTTAACTTCAGTCACTCCTCCAAGTTCATTCTATTGGTTTTATTAAATCCCCGTCCTTGTTACAGTTTTTCACTGACCCATGAGTTACATTCAAAAGCTGTTGAACATGG
>NW_023417445.1:0-5408 GCF_002922805.2 Oryzias melastigma | reverse complement strand
GGAGTTAGCAGAGATGAGGAAAAGAGGTGAAAGAGGTGAAGGGCATTTCCTCAGTTTTAGATAAGATAACATGCCGCGATAAGGACAAAACTAGAATCAACCCTTGCTACGATAATGGAACAACCTTCTTGAGCCTTTGTGCTTTTTAGAAACAGATTATAAAATTGAGGGTGAAAGGTTAGATCAGAAAAACAGATATCTGAATCAGGATCAAATGCGGAGTTACATGTAAACTCTCCGCTTCTCAGAAAACCATAAAAAGCCAATAAAAACACAGTTTCTAGAAGTGCGTCATGATATAGGCCAAACTTGCCTTTGCGAAGAACATTAATCATGGAGTGCAAAATGGAAAGAGTGATGGGTTTGCGTGAATCTTTGCCTGGCGGAGAGGATTTAGCAATGCCTTTTAGTAACAATTTGATAGAGGGATTGGAGAAGAAGCTCGACATATCCGGATTAGAACATCTGGCAACGAACTGTATGCCTGCTAGAGTGTTGCGAATGACCGATATTTTATGATTTTTACATCTTTGCAATGACAAATGAAGGCACAAATAGTAGAAATTAATATAGGATACAGGGGGACACGAAGGGAAAAAAAAAATAGTGCAAATGATTTCCAGGCATATTCATACGACCTCAGTGTAGAATGGGAAAGACCTTTTGCATATAACGTTTTGCGGAGTGGATGAGGGAGGACAGTGGAGCAGTGGTCAATTTAGGATCAGAGATTTGAAAGGGGGAACTGCCAGTGGGGAAGGATGAGCCTCTGGTCAAAGGTTCTTGAAAGCCTGGAAGTTAAAGCGAGAGAGAGAGTCGGCTATGAGATTACTATGCCCAGGAATGTGACGTGCAGTGAAAACAAAATTATGCGTGATGGAAAGCCATGTTAGGCGGCGCACAAAGGGCATGATGTTGAGGGAATCGGATCGACCTTTGTTTATTATGTGCACTGCTGCTTCGCTGTCGCTGAAGATAGTGATCCGTTTTCGAGCCCATTTGTTGCCCCAGAGGTGGCAAGCCACCACTATGGGATACAGTTCAAAGAGCGCAGAACACAGACTGATAGCCTCAAACTCAACAGGCCAACGTTCAGCGAACCATTCCTCTTGATAAAACCCCCCAAAACCTAAGGAAGGAGCAGCATCGGTAAAAAAAACACAGAGAGTCAGAGGAGAAAGCAACATCATCATAGAAGAAAGACACGCCATTCCAAACTTTCAAAAACGCAGACCAAAAAACCAGGTCAGAACGGCACCCAGCATCCAGGAAAACCTGATCCGATAGAGCAGGAACAGAGGAAGCCAACTCGAGAAGATGAGAAATGAAAGACCTACCCTGAGGAATAACTCATCGCAAAATTTAAATGGCCCAAGAGAGACAGGAGCTGACGCTTAGAGAAGGACGGAGAACTGAGGAACTCCCCCACAACTTCCCGAATGCGTTGAGGCTTGTCTAGAGGGAGGAAAAGCCTTCATTTCGACTGTATCGAGAATGATGCCCAAAAAACTCCAGGGAGGTGGCCGGACCAACGGTCTTAGCAGCAAACAGGGGAACGCCCAGGGAACCGAAGACATTTACAACTTAGCCAGAGACGAGCCGGAACCGACGCAGGGGGATCAATAAACTACTTTTTTTTTTTTTTTTTTTAAATATATAAGTTGTGCAATTTATTTATTTAACATAAATCATTCCACAGTGCAATTGCTTCTTCTTTTTGTATATATATATATATATTTAATATTTTTATATATATTATTTAGCTCTGTTGTAAATATGTTAATTTGTTCCATTTTATTTTATTTTATTATTATTTTTTTTTTATCTGCAATGCTGCCGTAACACTGCAATTTCCCCGCCGTGGGACGAATAAAGGACTATCTAAATCATCCAGAAGGTGCAGAACAGAGGGGAACCCCACGCGGTTCAGCAAAATCCAACACAGAGCATTAGCGAAGAGATCGAAAAAGGCCGGGCTACTCCTACAGCCAAATGTAAGGCGACAGCGAAATAAACCGAGAATCCCACCTAACGCCAAACAGGTGCCACTGAGAGGGGTGCATGGGGAGCAACTTGAAGGCACCAGCAATGTCAGCCTTAGACAACCAGGCACCACGGCCGGCGAGCTTNGAAGGCATCAGCAATGTCAGCCTTAGACAACCAGGCACCACGGCCGGCGAGCTTTATGTAGCACTTCGTTAATATCCCAAATGAATTAAGGAAATTATTTAACTAGATTAAATTTCAAAAGAGTAGGTTCGGCTGCTGGAGCTGGGTGTGCAGTGAAACGAATTGACACTGTTGCGATATCAAGCTTTGTATTTACAAAAGAAAATATTTACAACAGTGCACAACAATACAATCAAGAAAGTCAGTCAGTTCTGTTTTTTCCGATACAGTTCACTTGCGTGAGACCGCAGCAACGTTCCTCGCCAACAGCAGCAGTGTTGGTCAGTAGAGAGAAGATCCGTCCCGGTAATCCATTCAATGTTCTCCACTCGGGGGAAGTAGATCCAACTCTTAGGCCTCCAAGCCTGGTAGCTCGCCAACCGGGATCTCTCCTCTACTGGGAACCTGGCCTAGAGCGGCCCATAAAACAGCGTTTACGTAACAAAAGAAAAACAAACAGAGCGCTCACACAACATATACGATGCTAATGCTAGCATCGCCTTCACTCACCAGTCCCGAGGTGAAACTGACGTAAAGTCAGATTGTCTAATTGACAACACCGATCAACCGCTCAGTAGTCCTGCAGCCGCTTCCCTGTATCGCTGACAGGTTTATGCAGCCAGACCCGCGTCAGCTGATTTTAAAAGAGTCAGCTGATCCCAGGACTCCGCGTGATTGGCTAATCAAGTCCCAACCATGCAAACAATCTAAAAGGGACCCAGCTGACATGTGTTACACTTGCATGTCTCAAAGTTAGATTTAAAAAAAAAAATGTTTTTACCTTTTACCATTAGTAGAGACCACATTAGCGAAGAAATTAGCTTGTTACTTAATTCAAAGCTGAACTCCAAACTATCATAAAATTCCTCAGTAAATTAAATCAGCCAAAAATAATAGCATGTTGCTAAAAGAAAAGCTAAACTTTAAATTAGCCTACAAACCCCAGAAGATAACAAATTAGCCAAAAATGTTAGCATATATGGCTAAAATATTAGCTAACCTACAGATTATCATAAAATTTTTCTGTAAACTAATTAGTCAAAAACCTGTTGGTAAAATAGAAGCTAAACTCTAAATTAGCCTAAAACCCCCAGTAGACAACAAACTAGAAAAAAAAAATGTTAGTATGTTAATAAAATAGAAGCTAGACTCTACATTTTTTGAAAATTACTATTATTTTGTTTTTCTTCAGCCAGAGAGCCACCATGGAGAGCTAAAAGAGCCACATGTGGCTCTAGAGCCGCAGGTTGCTGACCTCTGGGCTAGAAGATGAGGCTCTACAAACTGGCAGGAGCTGCCACTCTCACAGGTGGAGGTGTTGTTAGGATGAGAGGAAAACATTCTGTAAAAAAGCAAAAATTTTGTATAAAGTATAAAACTGCGATCGGCTGCCTTTAGCTGGCAGGATGCAGAACCCGAGTTTTTGTTTTTTCTTTGTGTTTTACTGTCGTTGAAATGACGCTGATGTTTTTGTGTTTTTCTGCAGTGAAGTCCTTGAACTAATAAACTCGACACCAGCATGCACAGATATAGGTGGGCTGAAGATGATCTCCTGCCTGACGGGGATTTTCACCTCACTTCTAAAGAGCCCGAAAGTGGTCGTACCTACGTCATGTACCACGGCACCACCTGGGAGAATGCTGAGAGCATCTGGGAGAACGGTTTTCGACAGTCTTCCAAAGGGATGCTGGGTCCGGGAGTCTACCTCAGCAGGGACCTGGAGAAGGCCAGACGATATCCCATTGAGCTGGAGGACGACGAGGACAGGGTCATCATCAAAGTGAAGGTCAACGTGGGACGTGTCATCGCCATCAGATACCAGAACCACCCCCTGCAGAAGACCTGGAGCTCCCAGGGGTACGACAGCGCCTGGGTGCCGCCCAACTGCGGGATGGTGAAGAGCGGCCTGGAGGAGAACTGCGTCTGGGATCCTAGACGGATCAAAGTCATGAGACTCATCAGTCCTCAGCTGCTGACTTCTTCTGCAGGCTCCTCTCCAGCCTCTTCTCAAGCTTCTTCTCCAGCTTCTTCTCCAGCTTCTTCTCCAGCCTCTTCTCCAGCCTCTTCTCCAGGCTCTTCCAGAGCTTCTTCTCCAGCCTTCTCTCCAGCTTCTTCACCATCCTCCCTTTCCAGATTCTTTCTGAGCTTCTTCTCCATCCTCTCCATCATCCTCCTCTCGAGCTTCTTCTCCATCCTGTTCTCCATCCTCTTCAGCACCTTCTTCCCGAGCTTCTTCTCCATCCGCTCCATCATCCTCCTCTCGAGCTTCTTCTCCATCCTCTTCTCCATCCTCTTCATCATCTTCTTCCAGAACTTCTTCTCCATCCTCTTCATCATCCTCCTCTCGAGCTTGTTCTCCATCCTCGTCTCCATCCTCTTCATCATTCTCTTCCAGAGCTTCTTCTCCATCTTCTTCTAAGTGAACCGAATGTGCCCAGTCTGAAACATCCTTAAAGACTTTGNTAATGGGTTCACTTACTGTCACAGGTTTCCCTCAAATAACACAAAAGTCAAATAATTCTATACACTGGCCTTGAACCGACCTTGAAATGAGAGTAAATACAGCAAATAATTACTTTTCTACAAAGTAATTTGCATTATAGAATGCATCATTTCATGCAACAAAAATCAGATCAAAAGATGAAAATTAGAATTAAAAATGGAAATCAGTCAGGCTTTTTAGACATACTTGGAATGTTTGTCACATAAAGGCCAATAAAACAATGAAATCTTTCCAGATTTGATATGAAAATATATTTTTTGCCACCAAAATTTTTGATTGGTAAAAAAGATGAGCGTTTCTAAGGAATAAAAAAGACCCGAAGGCAATCATAAACAGAGGACAGCTGGGAAACCAGAAGAACCAGCGTTACCTTTCCTTACATTAAATCATGTCGCTATTTTTCTAATTGTTTAATTTTTTACCTTTTTGTGTTAGAGAAATAAAAAAAAGAACACTTTTATGTGTAGAGGTGAAGAAGGTGGACAACTTTAAGTTTCTACAGTCCAGAGCAACAGTTGGGGATAAAGGAAAAGAAGAGTGTGTGCTAAAAGATAAGATGCAGATGGTTAACTGTTTTAACAAACATTTTACAAACTCAGATGCTGTTTTTAATTCTGAATCTTCGTATCCCACTTCATCAGCTTCTACTTTGCCAGCAGCCCTCACTTATTCAACACACACTCGTTTTAACTTGCAGCCCATTTTAGACTGGGAGGTCTTGGAGGAGTTGAAAATG
>NW_023417444.1:11720-14624 GCF_002922805.2 Oryzias melastigma | reverse complement strand
TGGATTGAAAACAAGCTCTATGGTAGAATCTCCCATGCATTTACTCGATTTTAGAAACAGGACACACAACACAACTCTCTTTTTGGCAAGCTGTGATTGGCTTTCCGTAGTCCAGTGTGTGTGACTGTGATCTAGGCATGCCGTTTGTGGTTTGATGCTGACATATCTCCCATTTCATAGTAAATGAGAGGCGCAGTGAAAAAGGGGTTTGTGTTTTGACTTCTTTTGTTTCTTTGGACCTGCTTCAAATGTACATGAATGCTGACCAAAATCATAAAGATTGTGAATATGGACCATATATATAAATATAAATATACTTTGTTTCCTATTTATCATCTATTTCTCCTCGCCACGCCTCATTTCATGTTAGTTGTAAATAGCCTTCAGCTGATCGCAGCTCCTCATTGGCTGTTCTGATGGAGGTGGCGGAGTGTCACATTGGAAACAGGTCCTCCTTGACTCAGTCATTCATTGTGGTTTGGAGTCCAGGTTGTCTTACATGTGCAGAGTTTCTTATGTGTGTCGGCATTTAATCTATTTTGACTCCACAATCCTGAACATATAAACAGTAAGGCTTTTGAATGCAGCTCTCAAGTGACGCTTATTTCAATAAACAACTTTAGTTTCACATGTTTGCGATTTCCAACAGTTAAGAGAAGGCGGTCCTCTACAGAAGGAGGCTTCATTGATGAGAAACTGAAACCAAAGCCCAATTTGTCCCAGAGGCACTGCAGAGTTTGATTTGAGAGCCTTACTCCCTGCACACTGTTTACCTGTCACTGAGTGCAGAAAAATGATGTGTTCTCATTTTTAGGCATGTCATACCCCAACTGGCCTGAGAAGAGCCTGGTACCGCTCAGCAGACATGATGCCACTAACCCAGTCTTTACAAGATATGCCAATGATAGTGTTTATGCAAACTGGATGGCTTTGCCTTCACCCCCAAAAGCTGTGGACACGCTTGATAGCTAAAGACAACCTGTAGAGAGATGGCTAAGCAGGTAGATGTGTATATTTCTGTAAGGCTGTACAGAAAAACAATCCCATGGTAAAGTTGGTTCCCTTTTATTTCTGCTGCACGGGTATTCAGCTTTCCACAACCGCAGAAGCGCCAGGGTCAAACAGACCAGAGTGTTCTGGAGCTCCTCACTATGTTAGTTCTTACCTCACAGGTCATGTTGGCCAAACTGTATCCCTGCATGACAATTGTTCCAGTTTTGTGTGGGTGTCATTGTCCTTTAAGTGCCTGTGATGCTTCTACAATAACCTCCAGCTGCCAGAGGGCAGCACCAAGACTAGTTCCAGTCCAGGAATGAAAGGGGACACCTTTACCATCACTGCTTGTAGACAGATGGGACTGAGTCTGAATTGCTTCTGAACTTTAGAGGTTCCTGGAAATGTAAAAAAAAAAAAAGTTTCTCCTACAAGATGTTTCAAAGCTGCCAAAGAAAAGGAGCTCCAACATGTTCAAGAACTATTTTCTTAGTTTTGCTCTGGTATTTATGTGTACGTTTGTTGTTGTTTTTTTACATTAAAACTTTAATCTAATAAAGCTGCTCTGTTTGAAGGATGTGAGACACTGAGTTTGATGTTACCTGGTCCTTTGTCCAAGTTTTCAGTCACTGTCATGCTTATGTAAGCCTATCACTGTCACTGCTGTTCTGATTTTTGGTTATGTTTCACTTAATAATAAACCTTCAGATTTAAAGATTGTCCTTTAAACATTTATCAAAAGATTTCTGTTTCACCTTCGGCTCCATTAAAAATATCTGTGTCCTTTATTTCTCATCTCACAAAACCATGACAGAATATTACTATAAACTCAGTAAAATGAACAACGACTTACAGATAGAATCAAATCTAGAATTTTAAAATGAATTTGAATCTTTGCTGTTCATTAAATTTTGTTTAATTAAGAACCATTGCTGTGAAATTATTTAGTGTTCTTAAATATATAGAAATGCTTTAGCTCCACTTGGTTGGAAGTTCATGAAGAAAATATTTGGTGCTTTACTTTGTGAATCTCCATATTATCAATTAACAGGTTTTCTATTAGAAATAAGATCTTGAAGTATAAAAGGTCCAGTTCAGTGCTAGTCTAACAATGCCTTCCATAATTAAAGACGAAACTTCAAGAAATACTTGTTATCATAAATCAGCTGTACTGCAAAAAGATGTATGTTCTCCTGTAAGTAAATGAATGAAAGAGCTGCATAAGTGTTTGTCTGAAACCCAAACGCTTTATGCTCCTATTGTTGAAATACTGAGCTGTTATCTAAGAAATACTCTCCACAAAGAGATGAACTCTAACCCTGAAATTCTACATGAAAGGTACTGCTTTGCAAATCAAGTATGTTTTCAATAAGCATAGTTTATTTCTACTATTTCAGGGTAGTTTTTTTATTTGCATATAAAAATCATTTTTATGATTTTCTTTACAATTCTTTAGGTTGGTTGGAATAGAGAATCATTTTAAAGAAAAAGAGATCCCCTCTTCATACTTGTAAGAAATGTAATTTAATTCTTAAAATACAGCAATACAGTAAAAACTTTTTCTACACTTTGCTGAAAAAACCAACAAAAACACATTTTGACAGTTGAAGACTCAGGAAAGTATTTAAAACAGTCAGAAATGAAAATTTTAATCTAACAATCTGTAAGTACCAGATCTTTACCGTATTTTTAATGCTTTCACAATGTTCATAACAACATTAAATAATTTAAAAAATAGTTGTGTTTTAACAAGACGCCACATGTGATACCTTTATAAAATAAATAGATGAGATAAAAATCTTATGCATTATATTACACACAAAAATATCAACTCAACTTACAGTCCAAATGTATGCATTCAGTAAAATTCATATAAAACCATTTCCCTAAAAGAACAAAAAAAGCACTTTC
>NW_023417444.1:0-7805 GCF_002922805.2 Oryzias melastigma | reverse complement strand
CAACTTTGAGATGCTATAAGGAAAATCAGCCCTTTTATCAGGGAGTCAAAGTGATGTCATTTGAGGTCATAGTCGCTACAGACTCGACTAGCGTGAGGTAATATTAGCTCATTTGACGTCAATTTTTTTTTACCGGGTTCAGAGACGGGCATTTACGTGATGACGTCACGCTGAGGTTCTCACGCAGGCGTGAACCTGTCGCCAACGTATTATGTTGTTTGTCAATAAAGTTTTTTAAAGAGATTGCTGTCATTGTATTGTGTTGTTTGTTAATAAAGTTTTTTTTTTTTTTCAAACAAGAGCCTGCCGCCAATCATTCCAGCTTCAAGGTGCGCCAAATGAACCGGAGCTCGCGCGGTTCACAGGAGTGAGCATCATGTGCACGTGAATGTTATTCAGAGGGGATTCCTCAACATCGAACTCCAACTGTCTCAAAGTTTCAGACTGATCGAGTCTCTCCCCGGTGACAGAGCGCTCAGCTGGACTCTGCTGACACTGGAGGAAGTTCAGACCCAGAACTCCTGGACCCGTTCGGGGTAGGAAACATCTGGATGTTCAAAAAGGTAAACCTCTGCGCTCTGTCGAACCTTTATTCACCAGTGTGCTCTCAAAAACGGAGATATTTAGTTCTTCTTTTTAGATTCCTTTTGTTCTCATTCAGAGTTACCTGGAAGAACCGATTGACATTCCTGTGGTGAAGTGTCAGACTGATGGACAGACCTGAAACTCCAAACTTTGCAGCTGCAAAAACTAGCAAAGATGCTGAAGCTCAGACAGGTGAGAGAGATGAGGGTCATTTTTGTTTTAGGATTGGTCAAATTCTGCTTCATTATGTTTGTGTCATGTCTGTGTTTCGATTTAACTTGATTTGCTGCTTTCACAAATATGATGAACACCTACTGAACGTGTCCTGTGCAGCTGTCTGACTTTGAGGAGGAAGTGCAGCCCATTCTAGAAATTCAGGTGGGAAAGACGCTGGAAGGTCATCCAGGTGATGGAGATCTTGGAGGAGGAGCTGGCTGCACTGATGGTCCAGCAAAGGGCCTTTCTGGAGCGCCAAAATAATTGAACTCCCAGAAGTCCATCGGCTACAAAAAACAGACACTTGACTCATATTTGACTTATTCAATATAGTGATTATTAACTAAGGTTAAGCAGAGTTTGATTTGTTGCTTGATAAGGAGTGGGACGAGGTAAATTTACATAATTCCACTCCTACATAGTTAATTTATTTTACAGTTTTGCATAGTTTTTTTTAATCCAATTCTGATTCAAGCAAGTGCAAATGTTTTTCAAGTAACAGAATCAAGTGCTTTCTAATGATTGATTATAATTTGAAAGAATTATTTCTTTTTTTCAGTAAACATTGATTCACACTTTAGGAAACCGATATGCAAAAAATATTGAATATCATTGGGACACTATATCACATTAATCCAGTCATCATTGCTACACATTGCAGATCAAATAAAGAAAACTGATAACTTATTGATTGTAATTAAAACAATTGAGTAATACTTACTGTACATTGCACAGTGCAATTCTCACCTGTTGTAAATAAAAGATATTTGATCATTTTTTACCACATTCAAATCCACACATCCATGTATTTGAAATTATCATTTGGCCTTTTAGTCCTCTTTTCAAATTGTGAAATTAGAGATTTTTAAAACATTTTCTTGAATTTTTATGTTTGAACATTGCTTGTTCTCATTACTTAACCATTCCAAAGCTAGTTCCACACATGTAGACACACTGAAACTTTGTGGTTTCTATCAATTTGACCTTAAAGTTCCTACATCCTCTCATTTTGTAGCCTCCATCCTTTTCTCAGAACAGTTGTGGGATATTACATGCTAATGTTTTACTTGATCCAAATAGAAGTTGGGCAGTGTAAAAATCAATACGCTCATACAGTTTTAAAAGCCTGGATTGATCAAATAAGTTGTTTGTGTGATCAAGATAGCCGGCTTTATGAACAATTCTGATTCCCTTTGAGCGCCTGGAAATGAGCATCTAATCCATTATTATTGTTATTATTATTATTATTATTATTATTATTATTATTATTATTATAAATTCTGATTGGACCTTGATGAAATGATGATGATGAGCATACCATAAGTGAGAGTTGTCATTGGTGCAGGTTTCAATTGACATGTTGGTGCAGGAAACAGAGGTGATGATGAGGAGGTAATTGGCAAGTTTGGTGTCCAGGACAGGACTGTAGAGGGACAGAAGGTGGTTGATTTAGCAAAAAAGATGGACATTTTTATAGTGTTTTTGCTCTATATGAATGAACTCTACTCATATATGCAGTTTTAGCAGCTAACTTTTCTTTAACCGTTCTGGTATCCCCTGTCCGTCCTGGGATGGGATCTCTCCCTCATGTGGGAATCCCTAAGGTTTCTTCTTTTTTTCCTGACTCAGGTTTTTTTAGGAGTTTTTCCTTACCGCGAGGGAGGGTCTAAGGACAGGGATGACCGTTCTTTATAGTCTGTTTAGTTTTTACCTATTGTGCATATTTTATGACTCCATCTGTGCATCTGTAAAAACTACAGGCATGAAGCCCAATGAGGCAAATTGAATTTGTGATATTGGGCTATATAAATAAAATTGAATTGAATTGAATTGAATAGTGACTACTTTATTAGAGAACAGACAGAGACATAGAATGACCTGTAAGAGAGGAGGTAGAAACACAAAGATAAACTACATCTGAAAAAGGAAGAATGTTGCATAACTTTTAAGAAACACATGAAACAGGTGATCAGGCCAGCGGGGCTTGCAACGCTGTCCACTGGACATAACCCAAGGTGGGCCCTGAGTGCCCACTTAACCCAAGGTGGGCAAACCCACGTGGGGCCACCATGGAAACTGGAAATTTTAGAAAACCTGTCCACAATAGTGAGAATGACTGCATGTGAAATGGGTAGACCTGTGACAAAATCCATGGAAATATGAGACCAGGGTCACTTAGGAACTGTTAGAGGGTGTATATGACCAGAGTGGGCCAACAGACACTTGTATACTCCAATCAAACTCATAATAGAGTAAAAATAAATGTTTTTAATTAAACATTTAAGGAATACAGTGCAAAAATATTAAATAGAACATAACACAATTCTAAATATAATTCACAATTATTCTTAAGTTTTAAACTAGCGTTAAAAACAAGAATAGAAGTTATTTTAATACTTTTTACAAACTGGTAATGAAGATAAACCGAATAAAAAAACCACAAACAGATGAAGAAAAATAAATAAATAAACAGAATAAAATAAAAGTAAAAATGCGAATTAATTTATGCATTTAGACCGAATAATTACATGTTAATCATTTGTTGAGTATTTTTTTAATAGATTAATCTTATAAAGAAATTTTTTTTTCCTTTTCTTTAAGCTTTATTGAATACAAACAGATTTACAGAAAAGTAAGACAAATGCATCTAAAACAAAGCAATGACAATAATAATAGTCCAACATAGAAAAATTATAGCAGGGGAAATAAGAGTGAAATGTAAAGTATATAACTTACAATGGAAGGCAAGAGTAAGGGAAAAAAATACACAAGAGAAGATAATTTAGTCTTCAAGTATAAAGGCACAAAGTTCAACAGTATGGTATGCTTTGGTGGTTTGAATCATTTTGGCGGTGCTATAAAATTAATATAGTTCAGCAATACAACCAAAAAAATTAGGGGAAGTTTTTCTACTTCTGCATTTGTGTAAATAAAATTTGGTAAGAAATAATAATAAATTGAAAATATTCTCTATTTTTTATTATCAAAACTAAAACAAGTCATAATATGTTCCAAATTTATTTTACAAAATGTTTTTTTTTTTTTTACAAAATGTTTTTGTTATGAGCCTCAGCATGTCTGATGACGTAAGCCGTTAGCAAGACACCTATTGGCTGGTTCGGGACCGGAAATTGACTCCAACCAGCTCCTTTTCTGTGCTCCGTGGCATTTCGTAGCTGCACCGACAGCTGCTGCTTCCACCGTAAACACGCGGCTTTAACGCAAGGAAGGAATGAACCAAAATACAACCAAGTGAGTAATTTATTTTTTATTTAACATTTGCCAATAAAATGGCTGTTTTTGAACATCTACGTGTGCTAAACACCTAGCAAATCTCCAAAGATAGCCAAGGCGACTTTAGATTGCTCTTTGTTTCCGGTAGCGGCTTTTCAAAATAATTTCCCACTTCCTGGCAACCGTATGCTGTGGTTGCCATCTTATGTTCTGATTTATCACTGAGTTTTAAATTAAAAGACAAAATAAAACCACTAGAAGTTATGTTTAGTGGACTATGCCTGTATGTACTGAAGACATTGTAATGCCTTTTTTAAAATATGACAAAGATTATACAATTATTTTTTTTTGTCTCTTTGAACTATTAAAGATACAGCTTTTTTGTACAAACTCCTTGAGAATAAAGTTTTTTTTTAAACAGGGCATTTAGTTGTTCCTCCTGCTGATTTTCACTATAACTTAACTTTCTTGACATTGATTTACCGTTTTTGGTTCTGAGAGAGGACAGTCATTAATTCTGAGCTCAGAACTGAAGCTGTGAGACCTTTAAACACAAAACAAGTCTAAAGGTGAAAGTTAGAAATCTTTAATCAAACCTTTTCTTTAAAAGAAAAATGTTTTGTTGCTCAAATGGTTTGTTGGATGTGCTGATTTCATTGACTAGGTTTCTTTTGCCGAATACATTTGCTTACATTTTTCCACATTCCAGGTGGCATATTTAGTTTAGTTTCATTTATTTGTATTCCCAAAGCTGTTAAACTGTACAAACAATCACCCTGACAGAAGATCTGCCTTTTTTGCATTTATTTTTTCATACACCTTAAAACTATACATTTGTTTCATATACATTCTTTACATATTAACTTCTATTTTAACAACTTTCTTCCCTTTTTAATGCACCCTAATTGCTGTGTTTTTAATCGTAATAGAATTAAGTTTTCTCATTTTAAGAGCAATTCAAAAATGCTCGTCTCTTATTTTGGAAGGGAGACAGGTAAACCGGAAGTTAGCATGATCACCTCGAAGCTGCAGCTCGTGAGCCGCGGTGCTAGCTCTCCAGGTGGACCCGATCACCTCTGTTGTTTCTTTCATTCATAAAATGATTAAAATGTCGGTGGAAGTTGAACTTATTTGAATTTTTTGTTTGTCATGTTAAAATCCGGTAGTTTTTAAATCCGTTGAGTTCTGCTTTATTTCCAGTCATCTTCAATCAGAATGATTCATTTCAAACCTGCTTCCTTTGTGTGATTTGTTTGGGAACTGTCTCTGGGTTCACACAGGAACCTCCCATGGAAGGACAGATGATCTTCAGCTGAAGATGATCTTCATGCATTTTGATGTCAGTCCTGAGAGGCATGGAGGCGTGTTCTGAATGATGTAAGCGGAGGAGACGAGGATGAAGTCCTTGCCGCTCTAGTCTGATGAGGACGTCATGCCCCGGCGCGGGTTGCCGTTTCAGGGCCGGGTCCGCTGGCTCTTGTTGGGGCTCTTCCTGTTGCTGGTGCTGCTGTTGTTTGCATACATGCTGGAGTGCACGCCGCCTGCAGATGTGAGCCTAGTTCTGCCCGGCCCGGACGGAGGGAACTATGGGAAGGAGTACTACCAGGCTCTGCTGCAAGAGCAGGAGGAGCGCCACCTGAACCGGGCCTCCAGCCTCAAGCGGCAGATTGCTCAGCTGAAGCAGGAGCTTCAGGAGATGAGTGAGAAATTAAAACTTCTGCAGGACAAGAAGGAGCCCCCTGGAGTTCAGGGCCTCGGAGAGAACAAGGACCAGGAGCCGGGGGACTTGTTGGAGTACTTGCACTCCCAGATCGACAAAGCGGAGGTCAACATGGGGGCACGTCTGCCAAGCGAATACGCTTTGGTGCCTTTTGAGAGCTTCAGCTCATCTAAGGTGTACCAGCTGGAGATGGGGCTGACGCGGCATCCGGAGGAGAAGCCGGTCCGCAAAGATCGCCGGGACGAGCTGGTGGAGGTCATCGAGGCCGCGCTGGACATCATCAACAATCCCGACGAAGAGGACGGGGTAGAAGACGACACCCCCATGCAGAGGCAGACCTACACAGACGCTCAGTTTATTGAAGGTAAAGCTGTCAGACGGGGGAGGGGCTTCTCCTCTGGCTTGTTTTGATTGTCCCGTTTGCTCTGGCAGGACTCTACAGAACGGAGCGAGACAAAGGGACGCTTTATGAACTCTTCTTTGCCAAAGAGGACTCCAGCAGCTTTCGACACGTCACCCTCTTCAGGCCGTTCGGGCCGATCATGAAGGTCAGGAGCACGTCTGTGGAGACGTCCGGAATCATCATCAACATCATCGTGCCGCTGGCGGGCCGAGTCGACACGTTCTCTCAGTTCCTACATAACTTCAGGTGAGGGGGACCGGCCTCCATCCAGAGCCGGCAGTTTGGTGATGGGATTGATGAGACGCCGCCTGTCTTTCAGGGAGGTGTGTGTACAGCAGGACCGGCGGGTACATCTCACCGTGGTTTATTTTGGGCGGGGAGGTCTCCAGGAGGTCACGTCATCTTTAGAGAAAATGTCCAGGTGGGTCTTTTTTCCACCTGCAAAGTGTTTCTCCAAAGTTTCGGGTTGGTTGTGATGTTTGCGTTCTTGCACAGAGAGGAAAGGTTCTCCAATTACACGCTGATCCCAGTGGAGGAAGAGTTCTCCAGAGGCCGAGGTCTGGATGTTGGAGCTCATGCTTGGAAGGGAGGCGACGTCTTGATGTTCTTCTGCGACGTGGACATTCATTTTACGCTGGACTTCCTCAACAGCTGCCGCCTCCACACGGCTCCCAGTAGGTTGGACTGTTCTTTGCTCTGGTGTTGAGTCCAGAAGATGAACTCTCTTCTTTCTCTCCAGACAAGAAGGTCTTCTACCCTGTGGTGTTCAGTCTGTACAACCCGGCCATCGTTTATGGGAATCTGGAGCTGGCTCCTTCTGTCGACCAGCAGCTGGTGAGAAGCGTGGAGGTCGGGTCGGTTTTATTCTGTAAAGACGGAGTGTTCAGTCCTTCCTGTTGTTTTCAGATCCATAAGAAAGATGCCGGGTTCTGGAGAGACTTTGGGTTTGGGATGACCTGTCAGTATCGCTCCGACTTCTTAAACATTGGTAAGCATTTGTTCATGTGTGTGATTTTTATGTCCTTCATACATTCTGTAAATCATTGGCCCTCGGGCCGTAGACCAGTACCGATATGTGGGCACAGTTGGACCACAGAGAAATGGAAAAACAGGTTTTTATTTATATTTTGAGTCTGAAGGAAGTTTTATTTTATAAAACTGCTGGACTCGCTCCGCCACATCCGACTCATCTTTGACGCATGTCAAGTCTCTTGCACATGTGTTAAAAATCCATCCACTATTCTTAAAACGGTTGCTCCAGCTCCTAAATTGAAATCCCCAAGTTTACAAAGTTGACAAAAAACAAACGTATTTGGAAAGTTTATTTTGACAGAAAAGATCCAGAAAGGAAACGGAAAAAAAGCCTTCAGCTTCAAAATAAAAGAAAGCTGCATTTAACAGACAAAAAACAGGAGTTTTTACTCTAAATATGATGTTATTGTGGCCGTTGTTCCCACCATGATGTTTAATACATAGCAACTAATGTTATAAGGATGCTGCTAATAAAGTTGTTCAAACTGTTGATTCATGTTTATTATTATATTTAGAAAATAACGGTTCTAGTGACCACTTTTTTCTTTTCTTTCTTGCATCTTTAAAAGTGGGATGAGGCTGAAGTTTGCATTTTTGTTTTTTTTTTTTTTTTTT
>NW_023417443.1:3262-14901 GCF_002922805.2 Oryzias melastigma | reverse complement strand
GTTACTGGTGTGCGTGAGTTATTATTTTTTCTTTTTTACTTCAATTTGTTCAGAAATAAAGTATTTACTATCTGTGCACCAGCTACTAAAGAGGAAGATTATTTTTTCCTAAAAATGGAAGTAAAACAAATATTCTTCAATTCTGTACTTCTATTTTTTTAAGGTTTTCAGTTACTATCTGGTGCACATCTGTTATCAAGAATTAAAAAAAAAACTTTAAATGATAAAAGAATTAAACATTCTGGATAGTAACGGATGCACATCAGACAGTAACTGATGTACACTAGTTCCTAACCAGCCTTTCCTTTTCTTCAATGTTTTACACAGACCCTATGAATTCTTAGAAAAATACTTTTTATTTTTTTTACTTCCATTTTTTTTCTCTCTATGATGACTCTTTTGGGGCTCCATATCAAGGGAATGAACATCAGAAGATACCCTTTGTTGGTTTTCTGGTTTTTTTTGTGTGTGTGTAGTTAAAGGGTTAATATCTGGTCTTTTGCTGATCAGGGGGTAGTCTCCACAAAAGCTTTCCAACTGAAGCTTTTGAGAACTTCCACTACATCCAAGCACCCTTTATTGTTTCGCTCAATGTAAATGTTAAAGTGTTACCTGCTGTTTTGAAAATTTTTGTTCTGTATGCATGTATTTATTTATACATACATTTGTATTTGAATAATTTAAAAACACAGTTATACACATTTGTTTCTTTTTATCATTTGAAATACATTGCAAAACTTTTTTAACACTGCAATTCAAAAATATTTATACTCCAAAAAGAAAACTGTGTGTATGTGTCAAACTATGCCTATATCATGTAGAAACATTATTGTGAGTATCCAGAATTCCATAGTTTTGAAGGAGATATTACTAAGCCTTTATCTTATTATGTTGGGAGAAAAACTGATATTTGTCTTTGTAATACGTTTTTGTTTCTTTTCTTCCATGTTCACTTTAATCACTTTTCTGGCCACATTCAACTCAAAAGTAAGATGTAAATATTTCAAAGATGGCCAACAGCGACCATTTTGATCTGACATTTGTACTTTAATCTAATGCGAAGCTTTAAAAATTATCACAGATACAATTTTTACAAAGCACACAAGCTGAAGTAGGATCAGTTGAGTAATCATAGCTGATGATGCTGATGTGACATAAGAACGCGCACCTGGAGCTCCGCCATTTGAGAGCTCAAAAGAAACAAGATATTTATAGAACTACTGAAGCTAAAATTATAGTAGAGGATTAATTTGCACACTTCCTCTCTATAAAATTGAAAATGCTAAGCCAAAATTACATTTTATTGTTGGCAAACAGCAATTTTGACTCTGATTGGATTGAGATGGGTCTGCACGGTGGCACAGTGGTTAGCGCTCTTGCCTCACAGCGAGAAGGCCCCGGTTCGATTCCCGGCTGGGACCTTTCTGTGTGGAGTTTGCACACAACCTTTGATTTCAAATTAGAAAAAAAAATGTCTAGAATGAACACATTTCAATTCTCCAGCATTCTTTATACATATCATGCAGCTAAGATTATTTCACATAATCTTCCAGCCAACGTGGAGGTCTCCTTATACGACCTTTAATGACAGGAGCTTCAGCAGCAGTATTTGGCTGCACAACATCAGGTGTATCAACATGAAGTAGATCCAATGCAGGAGATTCAAAACCCTTTTTCGCAGGGATGTTGGAATGAGCCAAACGTGAAGCATGCCACTTTCTCCCATCTTCTAACAAATAGGTCCCTGGTGCTAACTGCTTCATGACTCGTAATGGCTCAGAAAATCTTGGGTGTGATTTTACAAGATGTATCGGTTTCCGAACACGAACACATTCTCCCTCTTGAAAGGTAGACACACGTGCACCTCATCTCTTATCTGTGTAAAGCTTCATTTTGTTCTGTTTAGCAGCCACTGAGTCAGCCAAACGCGTCACAGCACTGTCCTGTGGATCAGGAAGCAGGACATGCAAGCGAGTGCGCATTTTTCTCCCAAGAAGTAGCTCACAAGAAGAAACTTCAGACTTGCAGGAAATCTTTCACAGTCTGACGGCAAGACTTTTTTTCGAGAATGGCACCTTGAATGCAACTTTTGAGCACTCTGTGAAACCTTTCAACTGCACCATTTGCCGCAGGATGGTAAACAGAAGTTCTGATGTGCTTTATGTCTCTGGAGCGCAGGAACGCAGCAAACTCAGCAGAAGTGAACTGACTTCCATTATCAGAAACGACAGTCTGTGGATTTCCGAACCTGCTGAAAACCGAACTAAGAAAAGAGATCACTGTCTCAGATGTAACAGAAGCTGCAAAACCCACCTCTGGCCATTTACTGTGATAATCCACCATTGTGATTGCATATCTACAGTCCCAAACAGCAGTCTCAAAAGGACCCACAACATCAATTGCCACCTTTTCCCATGGCAAAGAAGGAAACGGTACCGGTACAAGCGGAGCTGCAGCAGGAAGTGCAGTCTTATCACAACTTTGACACAGTTGACATCCTTTAACGTGTTGTGTCACTTGGTCATCCATGCCAGGCCACCAGTACAAATCTCTGAGCCTTTGCTTGGTTCTGACAATGCCTTGATGACCTTCATGTGCCAAAATGATCAGTTGATGGCGTAAACTGACAGGCACAACAAGCCGAGGGCCTCTAAACAAAAATCATGTTGCACGGAAAACTCCTCCCTCAACCTGATATAAGGACATAAGTTTTCAGGCAATGCATGAGTTTGTGTTTCATGAGTTGTAACCGTAGGGCAGACAGCTCAAGGCATGAGGAAGATGCAGAAGCAAAGTCTGCAGGCGATACTGCAGTCAGAGCAGCAGACAGCATTGCAACAAATTCCGGCTCCGAGTCGGCACAAGCATCCTGATCTGCAGAAAGAGGCAAACGTGACAAGCAATCAGCAATGCAATTTTCAGAACCTGGTCTGTACACCACATCATAGTTGTAACACAGCAGGTGAGCAGACCAGCGTGCCATTCGCATGCCTGCACGATCAGTTCCCTTCGAGGTGAGTAGTATGGTTAGAGCTTGGTGATCCGTACGCAGTGTGAATCTACGACCCCATAAGTACGTTCTCCAGCGTTCCACAGCCCAGACGCATGCTAGAGCTTCTTTTTCAACGGTGGAGTATTTACGCTCCACAGCAGACAAGGTCCTAGAAGCAAACGCAACCACGCGCTCTGTGTCACCATGAACCTGAGTAAGAACAGCACCTAAGCCATAATCTGATGCATCGGTGGAAACAGTTGTAGGAAGAACAGGATCAAACAAAGCCAAGGCTGAACTATCAACCAGAGCTCGTTTTACTGTGTCGAAACTCTGTTGTGTTTTTTCTGATCATTGAAACTCAACTCCTTGGCGTATGCATGCACGTAAAGGTTCAACCATTGTAGCAAAGGTTGGCACAAATTAGTTGTACTATGACACCAGTCCCAAGAAAGAACGCAGTGTGGCTACATCAGAAGGAGGTGGTGCGTCAAGGATAGCAGAGAGGTGATCGCCAGTTGGTTGAATCCCCTGTGGTGTAACTGTGTGACCTAAGAACTTCAGAGTGGACCTGTTAAACTGACATTTTTCCTTGTTCAGCTGTAGACCTGCGTCTTTTAACTGTTGCAGCACTGCAGCAAGAGTAGCATCATGATCACGTTGAGTTGCACCCCACAGAATGATGTCATCTAAATAATGAGCAGCATTTGGCATCCCAGCCAACACTGTAGCTAGCATTTTTTGGAAAGCAGCTGGTGCTGAAGCCAATCCATATGGCACCCTGCAAAATCTGAACAAACCATCATGGGTGATAAATGCAGTCAGGTCTCTGCTGTCTTCATGCAAAGGTAGCTGGAAATAAGCAGACTCTAAATCAAGAGTAGAAAAAACAGTAGCATTTCTAAGCTTTGACAGCATTTCATCAATGTTAGGAAGTGGGTAACTATCTATGACAACAGCTTTGTTTGGTTCTCGCAAGTCGACACACATCCTGATATTACCTGACTTCTTTTGAGTGACAACAATGGGGGAAACCCATGGAGATGCATCAATCTTTTCTATTACCCCAGTCTGCAAAAGTTTTTCCAGTTCTTTACTCACAGCATCTCTCACTGACAGAGGCAGACGTCGTAGCTTCTGTCTGACTGGAGCAACACTCGTGGAGACTTTAACTTTGTGCACAAACTTAGTTGCACATCCCAGAGAGGGCAATTGAGAATGAGCTGACAGACGCATCACAGGAGCAGTCGGTGAAGGTGGACAGTTACTTTCGATAGAAGTCCCAGTAAAACGCAACCTCAGTCTTTTAATGAGATTCATGCCTAGTAGAGTGGTACCAGAGTCCACAACAAACAGCTTGGTTGTGTAACATGCATCATCGTGTGACACAGCTGTAGGAAGACATCCCAGCACAGGTATAGGAGAGCGGGAGTATGTAACCAGAGTAACATCTGGAGCCTGCAGAGCATCACTGCTGAAATGGGTCTCATACTCACTCCTGGATATGATAGAAACAGATGAGCCCGAGTCCACAGTAAACTGGATTGGCGCTGAGGTAGAAGCAGTTTTAATGGTAGCTGTGCAACGGATCCTGTCAGATGAGTCAGCATTGTTCAAATAGAGGATTTGAACCTCCGGCAAATCCACAGCGTTAACAGAGCGGGTCTGGGTTGACCTGCAAACGCGGGCAAAATGACCCACCTTCTGACAGTTTTTACACTTAACCCCAGCAGCAGGACATTTTGGGCTGTTTGCAAGATGTTTATCAGCACCACAGCGATAGCAGGAACGTGATGAAGTGGAAGTAGCAGTAGAATTCCGTACAGCAGGAGCAGGTGGAGTCTTTTGACGTGCCTTCTGGAACTGCCTCCGATCAGCCAATGGTTTCATGTGGACAGCCGCAACAGGAGCCGTTGGAGTGGAAGTAGAAATCAACCTGGCTTGTTCCGTAGCTGCTTCTATTTGAGTGGCCAGTGTAACAGCTGTATCCAACGCCAAGTCAGCTTCAAGCAGCAGTCGTTCACGTATGCGCTGACTACGTAGATGTTCAACCAGCTGGTCCCGGATCATTTCATCCTGCTTGTCATCAAAGTCACATGTGGCAGCTAAATCTCTTAAAGCGGCCACATAATGCAAAATGGATTTGGTTGGAGTTTGCGCACGTTTTCTGAAAACATGGCGCTCAGCGACGGCATTCTGTTTCGGATTGAAGTGGGCTTTCAAAGCTTTCATGGCATCCTCCATAGTAGTACCTTGCTCTGGAAGTGTGTCTGTCCAAAGCGTATGTAGAAGAAGCGCCTTTTTTCTCTCCTCTGGCCATTCATCTCCTGACGCCGCAAGCACTAGCAGGTAATTCCGGAACATTTTCTCCCATGTGTCTAGCGGTATGCTAGGCTCACCCGGGCACGGCAGAAAAGGAGGTGGAGACGACGTTGCAGCAAATGCCATCTCACACGCAGTAGATCCTCATCGAATCCTCGTCGCCACTTGTTATGTTGGTAGGTCGTACAGATCAGACAGCGTAGCTTTCCAGATGAACTTTATTAACACAGCTTCCTCTTTCAGCGTCAGCAACAGAACAGCAATCCACTTCTTCTTCTCTCTTCCTGTTTTACATTGCCCCTTAGTGGCAGCATAAAAAGACAACATATGACTGACTTATAAAAAAAGAAAGTTTCTACAAAGTTGACCCCGCTCTCCTTCATCACCCGTCTTCTTAATTTGGGAGACCCGTAGCTAACACCTGTCCTCGCATTCTCAGGCGACAGGAGTGCATGCATCTGCAGGGGGCGCCAATTCACCGGTTTCTGGCCGTTCAAAACATAGTGATATAACAGGTAACAGGAACCCATAGCTGCTGCATATTTTTTTCCTCCAAGCGCTGAGCTGCCGCCCCCCCTTGAGTTATCTCCCCGAGCAGCTGCTCGAACTGCCCATGGCTAAGACCGGTACTGCTGACTGTATATTCAATTTATAGTTTATTTGTTCATCTTTGAGCTCATTCCCCCTCCTTTAATTTGAATTAATTAAAATTTGGGGTCTTTATGTAGCCTGCACAATTTTGAACCAGACTTTCTTGGGGGCAGCAACACCTGTGCCTTAATCTCTTTTCTCATTGGTTGCATGTTTGTTTATGGTTGCTATGGTAACAGTTCAAGCATTGAAGTCAAGGATGTTTTTTCCCTCCCAAACTTTTACTACTTTTCCTTTTATTCTAGCACCACCTATGGGAGGACTGTTGTGAAAATTGTTGCGCTTACTTACTTCACATTGTGGACGTTGTCTTGAAAATTTGTTGAAGTTATGTGAATTTGTCAAGGCGCTGCAGCATTACAAACCATTACAATCTCTCCCGTCTAATTTGCATATTGTGTTCTTCAAAAACAGTATGGAACTATGCAAAACTGATATTACCACTGGATTTGTGGTGGTCCAAATAGGGTATGTGCAGAACATTGCAAAGATTAGTCAAAGAATGTGACATAGGGAGTCAAATAAGTGTTTTGCAAAAAATCGTAAATTGCGAAAAATCCTTACGCAATAGAGATCGCTGATGAATATAAGCTATTATTTTAGTACCCAATAAATCATAAAGAAGTGAAAGCTAATGCTTAACATAAACGCTGTTGGAGAATAAGGCCTAAACACTTTTGTATTACAACTTACCACCTGGTGGCGCAATAGAGCCAGCATTGATAGAGCATATATTGATTGCTTTGAAGTATCTACTTACAAAGTTTTATAACAGTAGGCCTAATACTTTGCAAGATATAGAGACTCAAAATGTGTCTATAGCATTTTAAATGCAAAAAAATATATATAGAACAATTCATATAAAATAAACTATAACAACAAATGATATGAAATTTTAAACCAAAAATCTCTTTGGAAAACTTAACAAACTACAAGTGGTTGCATGTTGATATCTGCAATTACTTAGAAGATACAAGGACTCATCCAAAGTTAGCTAATCCTTCTTAAGTCACCACTAGATGGTGCAGCCGAGCTACTTTTCTAGTATGTTATACAACACTCCACATACAACATATATGCTTAAAGGCCTAAACACAATTGCCTAAATTATAGCGCCACCTATAGGAATATTTTCCTACTTCTTTTGATAATTCCTTATCACTCTAAGATAAACTTATATTTTTAGCTTTGTGAAGTTCTGACAATCTGTATAGGATTTAGAGCACTTTAAAAACTAGGGCCACACCCACCTCATTATCATTATGATTTTTAGAAAAACGGTAAGGTACTTCGCCAAACGAGTGGTACCATTGGACTTGGGGTAGTCCAAATAGGGTATGTACCAAATTTCATAAAGTTTGGTGAAACTATGTTGAATAGGGAGGTAAAAACGTGGTTAACGAAAAATTGTAAATTGCGAAAAATCTAAGTAGACGGAAGTGGGCGGTCCTTGAGGCAACTTTTTTCTCTAGCATCCAAGGCATCTCTGGGAAAAGAAAGAAAAAAAATGTCGTCATACGGCGTACAAATGCCAACCCAAAACGCGTTTTGTACTACCATTGACCACCTGGTGGCGCTATTGGGCCAACATTATTACAGCTTATAGAACTTTTGGGAACATTACATGTCAGAAAGTCTTGTACGAATATCTTGAGTATTTTGGGAGATATTAGCTTTCAAAAATACTTTCATACATTCATAACTCCAATCACTACCAAAAGTAAAAGCACACTGCTCCAAAAGGAGCTTTATAAACTACTTTTGGAATCATTTTAAAATCTTTAAAACTCTAGGACTAGAAAAAGACCTTCCGCCCGACGCACTCGCCAAGTTTCGTCCGCGTAGGTCAAGCACTTTTGGAGATATTACAGGAAACGTCAGTAATTGGTTGCAGCGCCACCTACAGGAACACAGTCGTGAAAGTTATTGCACTTACTTATCTTGCATAGTGCAAGAAGTCTTGAACATTTGGTGAAGTTATGTGAAACTGTTAAGGAGCTGCAGCACTGCAAACATTACAATCTCAGCCTGTCCAATTTGCACAACGTGTTACGCAAAAACGGTACGGAACTACGCAAAACGGATATTACCACTGGATTTGCGGTTGCCCAAATAGGGTCTGTGTGGAAAACCGCAAAGATCCGTCAAAGTATGTGACACAGGGATTCAAACATGTGTTTTGCGAAAAATCGTAAAGTGTGAAAAAGTCTTACACAATAGAGATTGCTAATGAATATGAGCTATTATTTTACCATCCAATGAATCATAAAGGAGTAAAAAGTAATGCTTAAGACAAATGCACTTGGAGAATAAGGCCTATACACTTTTGTGGAACATCTGACCACCTGGTGGCGCAATCGAGCCAGAATTGATGGAGCACATAGAGATTGGTTTGAAGTATCTACTTACAAAGTTTTATACCAGTTGGGCTAATATTTTTCAAGATATAGGGTTTTAAAAATTGTCCAATGCATTTTGATAGGGAAAAAACTAATTTTAAAAATTCATATAAAATCAACAATAACACCAAATGGTACGAAATTTAATACCAAGTATCTCTTTGGTCAGTTTAACGATCTACAAGTGGTTGCATGTTAATATTTGCAATTGCTTAGAAGATACAAGAACTTCTCCAAAGTTAGCTACTCATTTTTAATTCACCACTAGGTGGCGCAGCTGATCTCCTTTTCTGGTATGTTATACAAGACTGCACGTGCAACATATATGCTGAATTTTATGTAGCTAAAGTAAGTTTTTTATGAGATATAGGCCTAAACACAATTGCCTAAATTATAGCGCCACCTATTGGAATATTTTCACAGTTCTATCAATAGTTCTTTATCACTCTAAGATAAACTTATATTTTTAGATTTGTAAAGTTCTGACAATCTGTATAGGATTTAGAGCCTTTTAAAATCTACGACCACACCCACCTCATTAGCATTACGTTTTTTACGAAAACGGTAAGGAACTTCGCCAAACGAGTGGTACCATTGGACTCGGGGTAGTCCAAATAGGGTATGTACCAAATTTCATAAAGTTTGGTGAAACTATGTTGAATAGGGACCCAAAAACGTGTTTTACAAAAAATCGCAAATTGCGAAAAATCTCGTTAGACGGAAGTGGGTGGTCCCAATTTGAAAAACCTTCATTAGCTTCCAAGGAACACACAGAAAAAGAAAGCACGCCAATCCGACTTACGGTATTCGAGATAGAGGCCAAAAACGAATTTCTTACAAAAACGGCCGCCTGGTGGCGCTATAGAGCACTTTCAGCCCACAATTGATACAGCTTGTGTAGATTACTATGGGCTATAACATTCTAAAGTTTCATGAAATTATCTCTGGTACTTTTCAAGTTACAAGCCTTCAAAAGTACTTCCCATTGACTTCCCATACAAAAAAAATCTCATAAAAATATTAATATAAAATTTTCCATAACTCCAACGCATACCAAAAGTAATAGCACTCTGCTCCCATTTGAGCTGAAGCATTTGACAGCTGTTACTATAAAGGATTACATGCTCATTACATAGTTTATGTAAAAGCTGGGGAAAACCTCAATTTTCAGCAACTTTTATTCATCGCTTTTTTTTAACGAATTCTGCATAATTTTAAAACTATCTACCGTAAATTTTAGGTAGGTGGGGGCATCAAACAAGTATTATAAACAGCACGTGTCATTTGGAGTGGGCACAGGAGTTTGCATGCAAATAAAGTGGACTGTCTCTCTTCCTCTTTTTGGTTTTTCATTTCCCCTTGTCATATACCAGCATATATGCTACATGGTACTTACATGTATGATTGTGTTGCAATGTTGGTGAGCAATAAAAAATGACAGGGACAAAGTTGAAATTGAAAATGGAATAAAAAATGTTTTTATTTTTGATGATGAAACATTTTAATTCTGGCATACAGTCAGGAGTGCAAGCAAATTGTGTATTTCAAATACAACAGCAAATACATATGAGTGAAAAAGTATAAACATTCATGAAATGACAAAGTAATGTAAAATACAGGAATCGTGCATGAAAATGACAAAATTGGCAGATTTTGTATTTAAAAAAAAACATTCAAAAAAGTGCACTATTTTTTTGGGAAGGGGGGGTAATTTAGAGGTGTTTTATTTGTTGTTGATATATTTGTTGAGTAATGGATTTTTTTTTTTTTTAGCTTGTTTNTTTTCGTCATACGGTGTACGAATGCCAACCCAAAACGCGTTTTGTCCTACCATCGACCACCTGGTGGCGCTATCGAGCCAAAATTGTTACAGCTTATAGAACTTTTGGGAACATTATATGTCAGAAAGTCTTGTTTGAATATCTTGAGTATTTTGTGAGTTATAAGCTTTCAAAACTTGGTCCCATTGACTTCCCATACAAAAAAAAGCTCATAAAAATATTAATATAAAATCATTCATAACTCCAATCACTACCAAAAGTAATAGCACACTGCTCCCAAAGGAGCTTTACAAACTACTTTTGGAATCATTTTAATATCTTTAAAACTCTAGGAGTAGAAGCCTAAACATTTTTTGACGGAATAAAATATAATAAAAATAATAACTAGAATTGCAATTTCTTGAAGAAATTGCGTCTGATTGCTGAAAGCAATAGCGCTTTGAGGCATTTTACAGCTGTTACTATAAAGGATTACATGTTCATTACATAGTTTATGTAAAAGCTGGGGAAAACCTAAATTTTCAGCAACTTTTCATCATCGCTTTGTTTTACGAGTTCTGCATAATTTTAAAACTATCTACCGTAAATTTTAGGTATGTGGGGGCATCAAACAAGTATTATAAACAGCACGTGTCATTTGGAGTGGGCACAGGAGTTTGCATGCAAATAAAGTGGACCGTCTCTCTCCCTCTTTTGGTTTTTCATTTCCCCTTGTCATATACCAGCATATGTGCTACATGGTACTTATATGTATGATTGTGTTGCAATGTTGGTGAGCAATAAAGTTGAAATTGAAAATGGAATAAAAAATGTTTTTATTTTTTATGATGAAACATTTTAATTCTGGCATACAGTCAGTGTGTCTCAATGACAACAGTAGGAGTGCAAGCAAATTGTGTATTTCAAATACAACAGCAAATACATATGAGTAAAAAAGCATAAACATTCATGAAATGACAAAGTAATGTAAAATACAGAAAACGTGCATGAAAATGACAAAATTGGCAGATTTTGTATTAAAAAAACATTCAAAAAATTGCACTATTTTTTTGTGGGGGGGGGTAATTTAGAGGCGTTTTATTTGTNGATGGTCTGCAGTCTTGGTGTGGTGGCCAACGGTTCTTTCAGGACATATTGTAGTCCTAGACACAGGAAATGAACACACGGCTGTTAATTAGGATTTGGTGCAAACTATGGCTGGTTAAATATTTTTTAGGTTGATCATCGATGAAAGTCCAGTTTCTTTTAAAAGATGAATCATACTGATACCTGATGACTGCTGTAGATTCATTTCTCTCAGTGATACAGGTATTGCTGAGAGGTTGCAGTCGTCTTCTACCACATGCTGGACTGACAGCTGTACTTGATACAAGAGGAATACAAATACAAACATTAGAATAAGTACTCTCAGAAATATTTGGAAACATTTTAAAATGTTTTGGTCTTCTGGACTGAAGAAGCTTTACATTTTGTGAAGCTCTAGAATACTTCCAT
>NW_023417443.1:3026-3214 GCF_002922805.2 Oryzias melastigma | reverse complement strand
AAAAATAGAGTGATGATATACTTCTAGTCTGCATTTTACAGATATGAATGAAAGTAAACACAGATCTTAATTTAAAAAAGAAAAAAAACATACATGTAACTGCCAACATTAGTATATTTTGAACATAAGCTCATAAAGGAAAAGTGCACATTTAAAAAAGAAAAAACATATTTTTTTAAGCAATAGAG
>NW_023417443.1:2512-2974 GCF_002922805.2 Oryzias melastigma | reverse complement strand
ATCTTTTTTCTTTTTTTCTACTTTAACAGTCTTACAGTTGATCCATCTTGTGTGGTTACCTGTTTGTGGTAGTTGGCATTATTGCTTCTTAGGCTTCTGAAAAAGGGAAGTCTTTGCTGGGCATCGCCTGGCATGTCACAAGCCTTGAATGTCCAGCTGAGGTTCAGAGTTTTTTTTTTTTCCTCCCTTGAAGACCTCAGAAGCCGTGTAGTTCTTCCAGTATATGTAGCTGTCAGGTTGTGGAAGTGGGCGATGTTCTACGTTGGTATCCTGATGAAGGGAAACGTTTTTTTTTTTGTTCTGAAGGCTAGAATTGTTGAGCGTCCAGGTATGGGTGCCCTCTGTCTGGACCCCCACGGAGCATTGGAGAAAAGGTGATCTTCCAATCCTTTGATGTGATGTCCGTGGTGATGCTTTTCAATGCTGGAGGTTGTAGTAAAAACAGAAAATGTTATTTTCAAA
>NW_023417443.1:0-1987 GCF_002922805.2 Oryzias melastigma | reverse complement strand
AACAGTTGATGCTGGACACCAGGTGAAGTATCCAGGGTGTGTTTAAATGTGTCTGGGATAGTTGACAGCGTCCCAGGAAGGTATGAGACATCTTTGAGAAATGAATGGAAGGATGATCTGTAAAACAGGTAAAAGACAGATAGCTGACAATTAATATGACTGCGAGATATTCTTGATGTTTTTATGTTTTTTAGTTAGTTATAGAAATCATTTCAGTTTTATTATTTACCCAATTGTGCGCCTGGTAGCATCCCAAGTAGGTACAAGACATCCTTTGTAAATTAATGGATGGAGGGATGGATAGATGGACTGTAAAACAGATGAAACACAATAGATGACAATGAATATTGATTTGAGATGTTATTGATATTTTATTGTGGTTATAGTTTCTTTTAGAAATAATTGCAGTTGTAACGGTAGTGATACTTTCAATAGCCTACTTCAGCAAATGGATGCTTCACAGTGATTGTGGTATCAGCGTATGAATGGTCAGTGTGCGTAGTTAGGTGTCAGTTATATTCAGTGACATGGAAAATGTGCAGTTTTACATGATGTAATGTAATTGACAATTCAAACAAATGAAGATGTTATTTTGAGAAAAACAATCCAATAAATTGAAATGTTATAGGGTTAAAAAGAGTAAATACATGTTTTACTCTTGACACATCCCAGTTATGTCATCAGCATTTTTTAAGTGTAGAATCCAAGACATTGTATAATATTACCTTGAGGGTTATAGCTGCATGTTCCTCAGCGGCCCGTGGATGAAGTGGACAGCTTTCAGGTTGTGTTGTCTTCACTGGGATTTGGCATGAAAAGGTCACAGCATTCCAGGAACATATAACTGTTGTTTGGAAAATGGATGATGTGTAGCTGGACTCTCTGCAGAAAAGCTGTAACACAGAAAGCTTTCATTGACTTCCCCTTTGTAATAATATGAATACATGGCCATGTTGTTATGGATATTAGAATTTTAGTCAGTGTTTCTGTCCACGTTAGTAGCAGTAATACCTTCAATACTGCAGCAAATGGATCTCTCCCAGTGTGAGCGATAACAGATAGTTGGAGTGGAGGGTTGTTGGCAGGAATTTTGTGTTTTCTTTTAGATGAGACTTGAATTCTTTCAGCGCTGGTCCTTGTCAGAAGTTTGGAGTCTTTTCTGTTGGAAGAAGATAATAGATTATGTCTGGTTAGTTTCAGATTAGAATTTTGATGCAGCATTAGAAGAATAAACTGGAGAAGATTATTAACAGTGAATGTTGGTTATTAGTATGCTTTTAATATAGTCTAAGGAGGTGTAGATTTTATAATTTGCATCTTGTTATATTTTAGTGAAATTAATTATAATTGATCATGTTTTACATACATTGTGTTAAAAAGTGTTAGGGAATAGTTGACACAGAAATCCATATTTTTACATGACTAAGTCTTACCTTTAGTAACTTCTTTAGGACTGCACAGGAGGCTGTAAAGTGCTGAGAACCCAAAGAAGAAGGAAAATACAGTTAGAAATAAAATACTGCTTAAGTAACTACTTTTTTAAGAATTATGCATTCATATTAGTCTTACCTTCATAAGTGCATCTTGGAGGCTCTATCACCACACCGAGATGGTAGTGGTACCTCATACTCCCACCGCATGCATAGGAGGATGCTTCCTCGGCACCTGCCCGAGGGGGAAACCCACAGACTCACAGCACATGCCTGACAAGTAGGGGCAGAGAATTTATTGGCTGTACCATTTGTTTTGCCGTACCATTTGTTTGCCGTACCATTTCATTGCTTTCAGAATTCAAGGTTTTTCCTCAACACATGCTTGAGGTGATCACTCTCTGAGATTGTTGAGACAGTATTGATTTCACATGTAATGGTTGTCATGTTTCATGGGTTCCATCAGTCTCAGCACAAACTTTTGAGATGTTACAAAGACATTGGTTGACACGTTTTGGCTGTCAGTAATTCTGGCTGTATCATGTTACTAGGGAGCA
>NW_023417442.1:8883-13217 GCF_002922805.2 Oryzias melastigma | reverse complement strand
AAGGTTCATTATGATTTTTTTTAGATTTAGTCTTACACAGGAAGGAATTTGTAAAAGTGTCAAAATTACTTTTCTTGATGAAGACATTCAAGACAATGGATTCAGTTTGATTTGGCCTCAAACAAACTTAAAAAACAGCTAAATAAATAAATAAATCAAGAATAACCCATGAAAATATAAGGCACTGATGTGATCTCATATTTTTTCATTCACTTTAAAAAAATATTTTTTTACCAGAATGGATGTGTTTGTAAATTTTGATGAGTTTTTCATGGGAGCAATTTGATTTGAAGCTAAGAAAAGAAGAAAAAAGCAACAATCCTAACAATTAAGAAGAAGCCACACCAGTTTGTGTCTTTGTGTGTTTGCATTTTAGTTCTTTTTGTGTGTTCGTGCTATAGGCCTATCATTGCTTCAAGTACTTTTTTTGTACATTTTAAACACTTTTCACCTCTGTTTTGATTATAAAATGGTCCTTTTCGCACTTTTTTAATTCACACTTTAGGTGTCCATGTGTTCATTTTAGTGCTTTAAACGGTTTGTGTTTGGATATTTTCCTTTTTTTTCCCTTTTCTGCAATGACAATATTGCTCTATGCATACTATGTGTACGAATGGTTTTTAAAAATGGAAAAGAAATTAAATAAAACTACGGAGGCTTTAAAGGGACATAAAAAAATTGAACTAGTTTCTGGTGCGCACAAGAAATATATATATATTTTTTTATTTCTGTCACTTTCTGGGTTCTGTAAAAAGGCAAATATACGTAAATGAATGTATGTGCTCTTGTTGATTCTTCCAAGAATAGCATGATGACACCAAAGATTTTAAGCTGTTTATGATGAAAGCTTAAAAATAGACGTTACTGTAATTAAATTCCGAGGAATCACCAAGGAAAACCGCCATGTCCCTGTACTGTTAGTACAATTTTTATTAGACTATCAACAAATAAATTATTAAAAAAAATAAAAGAATGTTCTTGGGAAGGCTCGTACAACAGCTGATGTAAACAAGAGATTATTTTTACACTTTATCCCCACTCAGAAAGCCTTTAGTCTCCAATCTCCCACTTAAAACCAGCTATTCTCCTTTTTTTTCTCTTCATTAAAATGAAATTTCATCCCAGATTGTAAAGCGTCCCGCATCCTGAGGTTGTGTGCTTTGGAATATAATCAGCTGCATTGTTGCTCGCGACCATCTGTACTGATGATCTGGCTAAAACAGCGAGCTACAGACATGTGGTGCATCTATGATTAGCCATGTCCCTGTGGGAGAGAGATTTATGAGCTTCCAGCTTTATTGTTTTATTCTAAGTCAGACAACACAAACTCAGTATGTTTGTGGCTTCAGCTACTCGTCTTTAGCTCCTTGTTTTCAAGGACTGTTGCACTTCAGTTCCTGAACTCTAAACGTATCATACTTTACATGAAATTTACATACATTACATATATCTAGTAAACAATTTTATTTCACTATTTTCTGCTATTTTGTGAAGCAGGAAAGCGTCCCCGCATCATTATACTGCCACTCCCATACTTTACAGTTGCTATGGTGTTCTGAGGCGTCAACGCTTTGCCCTTTTCTCAAGATATGGAGTTTATCATTATGGCTGCATAGTTTAGAATTCTGCCAGGCAGCCGGACATTTCTCAGGAAATTCCGATTGTTGTGCCGGTGTGCAGTTGAAAACCGAAGTCTGGCTTTTTTTTTTTTTTTAGTAAGAGAAACCCCTCAGCTCATGGTGGTGTAAGACTTATTTTTTGTAAGACGACGACTTTATGTCTTCTCAGTTTCTATTATACTAATCCAAATATGTTCAACTCACCAATCTGATGAATCTTAGAATAAAACATGCAATTAACACACTTTTTTTTAACCATTTAATACTGGAGATGTAGTCAACAAAAGCTAAAAAACACACGTTCTTTGAAATACCTTTGACCGCTTATGCGGTTTATGGAGAGCAAAATATTGAAAGTTGTATAAGATTTAGGTTGATTTATACTACAATATTATGCCTGCCTGTTTTTATTTATATTTATTTTTAAAAAGTTACATTTTTAAAAGTTTTAGCAATTTTGCTTTTTTTATCTAATTAATAAAAGTTTGTCCTGTTCGACCTACTGTGTGTTTTGGGTTTTGGCCTCCGGTGCAATTTAAGCTCTAGTGTAAACGGTTAAAGACATCTATTTTCTGACTTTAATAAAATTGTTATAAAATTAAAATATTGTTCTAATCAAAAATGCAAAAAAGTCACTTTAGTTAACAGAAAAAGTTCAATTATGTATTTTTTTTTTTTTTCATTTACTGTTTCCAGCTGTATAAATGACACGCAGACACACAAATAGCAGAGAGATTCTTTTCCACTTGTTGGAGGTTCGTCTGCACTGCAGTTAACCGTGTAACTTTTCATGGGGGTGTAATTACAATTTTTCATGTAAACTGGTTAATTAGCATGTCCTCCACTTAGCTCACAGCTGGATAAATGAAGAGAGCAAAAGAAGAAGACATCCAGACGGCTGCATATGCTGAGACTGACTCCTACCTACAAACCACATGAGAATTATCTTCACCTTTACGCTACATGATTGCATTGTGTTTACTCTGTTTAAAGACACATTCTAATCATCTTTTGATCTATTTTAAAAGAGTTATCAGTGGTATTTTAATTATGATTGTACAATTTTTAGGAAAAAAAAAACTTTCATTTACTAAGACAAAAGTTTGCCTTTCAAATCTAGTAATAAATAATATTTGTGGTTCTTTAAGTTATCCATAGGAAAAGATAATAAAAGTATTTGAGTGATACATAGATGAGAATATACAGGTACAAAATCTAATTATAAGAGAAAATAAAGCAAAACTTATTTAAGAACTTATACATTTAATACATTTTTATTATTATTTAAAGCTGGTTTGCCAATTTCTCTCTAATTATTGAACAAATTATCCTTAAAATGTTTTATCTAAGAAAATTCAGAATTATCTTAATAAAAAAAAGTATTGGTTACATTAAAACTAAATCTATTCAGCCTGTTGCAGCAGGTAAGAGAACCTCAATGAATCTTGATTTTTAATGTCAACCTCTAATCTGTATTCTAACAGCACACTTATCAGCATTATTTGCCACTGTTAATTTTATCTATGGAATCCTTTTCCCTCATTATGTTTAGTAATTGGTTTAAAATGAAAGACATTGATCTGTCTTTGATTCAGACAAGCTTCAAAAGGACAAAGAATTTTCATTTTATCCACCCGTAAAAACACAATCTGTGTTACATTTATTGGGATGATAATTCAATATTTCTTCTGAGGCTGAATCTTTAGGACTCCATGCAAACCTGAACTTTATCTTCATCTCTTTGTCTGATAGTCTCAGAGTAAGCAGAGTCATCGTTGTTATGCCACCAGGAGCATCAGTGGAAAAGTAAGTCAAACAAGAACGACTATTACTACAGTATCTCTGGGATTAGATTTGAGGTGATAAAAATAAAGGCCTAAAACAGTTATCAACCGGCTAATCGGAACAACACTGCAGAAGTCCGGAGAAGTCGTCACAGGGATTGACAGACCCTCCGATGATTGGACAGCTGCTGCATCCTGATTTCTTTCACTTCAGCATCTTTAGTTTCTTTATTTTAATTCTTTGTGCAGAATCAGGACGCGAGCTGGAGAATTACAACTAAGTCTTAAATGTGCTGACAGTACAGCAAGCAGAACTATAGAGGAGGGGAGAAAACAAGTGAGAGCAAAAATGCAAATTTTATCAAGATTTGCACAAACAAAGAAAACAATGGAAAGACTCAGCTGTGCAAGTGGAAGGCGGGTCACAGGGGTTGATGATGGAAGTAAAAACAGACGCAGAGAATGGAGGAGGAAGCCTGGTGCTCTACTATAAGAAAGGAAAAAACTACACAACCTTTACATTAAGGATAAAGAGACAGATTTGGATTCTAGTTGGCACATGTTTAAGTTTTAGAAATGTTTCACTCTCAGTTTGTAAAAGGATACCAATCGATTACGTGTACAGAAAGGAGAAAACAAAGCAGCTAATGATGCTCATATTGCAGAGAAGCTTCCACTGATGAACCATTCACAGGACTATGCAAACATAGGATGAGTCCAGGACATGTATTTTAGATGTGACATAACTAGCAAAGGTGGTGCTACTTCATACTTATCTGGTTGTGCAGTGATACCTTTGAATTCATGCTTTGCACCAAAGGAGATGGTAAATAAAATGCTTCAAATTCAAGAAAAAGTATTATGGAAACTTTAGACTAAAGTGCTGTACTGTGAATAAAAAATAAAAAAGCAATCAGCTTACAAAAAAAAA
>NW_023417442.1:0-8874 GCF_002922805.2 Oryzias melastigma | reverse complement strand
ACCCTGCGTCTGCTGAAAGCATGGCATGTATACAGCTTTGAAATAGAAGCTCAGAAAAAAAGGCTGTGAGAAAACTGCCATGGAGGCAGGAAATTGGAAAATTAAAGTTTTCTCTTCTTGAATATTTGAGAAAAACATTCCGGCATACCGGAAATATGTCACATGACCTCCAATGAAGGGCGGCTATGATTTGTCGCAATACTTCAAAGAAGATTACATTTTTAAAAAAGTGAAATTGTCTGTTTTCTTTGTTGAATCCGGCTTCTTTTTCCTTGTATTGGGGCTTCTCAGACTCCTAAAACATGTTTAACTCCTAACTATGGTATTCAAGCAAATAACTGGCAGTGCAAAATAGAATTAAAACTTAATCGATTTTAATCAATTTAAGCTTAACAGATCAATATTTGATTCATAAAAACATAAATTGATTTAGCCCATAAAGCTAAAGTCCGCTAATTTGATGCTAATGTTTAATGGAATTTCTCATAGGACAGCTAATGCTAACGCTTGGTCGACCTAAACAGGAGAAGCAGAACAATGTTTTACAATGTTATTTATCTAAGCATTTTTGTTAGAGCTTCTCCTTGTGAGAAACCATGTAACACTGTATGCTAATAATAATCTCATTATTTCACTGTTACAGTTTGTGAACTGTGTCAGGTTAAAATAAATATATTCAAAGCATAGCATATAGTAGATTATTAATGAATTACTACACAAATTTGTATAAATGTGTAAACTCAAAATTGAATTGAATTGAAGAATTAAAAAAAAAGGTATATAAATCAATCAAGGCTCTTGTGGTTTGAACTGAATTGTTTCTAGAAATTATAATCGATACCCAGCCCTATTTCTGAGTATTAATGTCTTTTTTCAAGTCGTGTCTGATCAGGAGCAGACAAAAACCCGCAGTTTGAAAAAACTGAAGTTTGTGATGCAACAAAGGCTGAGCTAACGTCTCCTTGCTCCGCTCCCACTCCGCTCTAGTTGCAAACAAACCGATTAATTAGCATCTCAATTCTCCTCATCTGAGCTACAATCCGGTTCAAAACTGTACAGCTGCACAGCAGCTCAAATATTGTTAGCCATTTTCCTACACTAATGTTGCTATAAGCTAGCGGGAGAGCGTAAACAAAGACTTTATTGGAAATTAGCCAAGGCTAATTTCTGGGCCAACAGAATTTCCAATGAACTCCTGCTCTCCTGCAGAACATATGTCTTAAAAACACACACAGAGGCTTCTTGATTTTGGCTAAAAACGGCATATTGACAATTAAAAGACCAATAGGAACCAAAAATTTGCATACTCAAGTTTGTTTAATGTGTAATTTTTTTAAACTAAAATTAAGATAGTATACTTTTAGTTTACTTTTTAGGTACTTTTTAGAGATCAACTTTGGAAGTTCACAATTTCATGTTAAGTATTGTTGGATTAGAATTATACTAAAAGTCTAAATATATTTGTCTATATTTGTCACTGTCCATAAACCTTTTCTTACACAGCATTAAAAGTGAAGTAGATGTATATTTAGATATTATCAAAAAAATTGTTTTAATACACTAATCAGTACTTATAAACTTGTAAACTAAAAGCAAACCTTAAAATCTACATTTCTTAAACTTGGAGTTTATTGTCGGTAAACTAATATTATACTCGAAAGGTTGCTTTAAGAATACTTCTAACTATACTTTTTTAAACTAAAAGTTGGAAAAATTTACTCCCAAGAAGTATATTTGTTAGTAAACTGACAGTATACTTTTTAAGTTATTTGTTATACTTTGGGGAAATATACTTTTCCATATAAGTATACTTTAAAACAGATACTTAAAGTATACTTTATTTTTGGTAAGGGAACCCTTTAAGTGAGTTTAAACCACTTTTTTTTCTCTTTTTCAGCTTTTTTAAAATATTGACTATAACTGAAATTATAAACAGCAAAAAGTGTTAAATTGCAATAGTTCTCAAATGAAGATATGCATATTTGTCTTACTTCAAACACTTTTGTGCATTACTGACGGAGCCCAATGCAGAAGAAAACTCCTCCAGAAACAAAAGCAAAAATAGCATATCAATAGCACTGATGATGATTGACATGAGCCTCCACCACATCCTGGAAACATATTTCTCAATTAATTTAGCAATTAAATATCCAGAAGTCAGCTGCCACAGTGGGAGTGTCACATTCTGCATCACTGCTTCTTTAGAAAAGAGCCTCCAAACACCAATTTGTCAGCCAGCAGCACCAACAAAAGACCAAAGTAGAATAAAGCTTTGACTAATGTCTGCCATTCACATATTTTTCTAATTCTGCCATATTAGATTTGGACATTTCCATTGCTCCGGTTGGTGACGGAAAATGCAGCAAGTTCCTTTTATGTCTCTGAAGGATGCGGAAATTATGGGAAATCCGCAAACAAAAGTACATTTCATTCATTTATTAACCCACTATCTCTTCATACAGCTCAGAGGAAAAGAGGGAGACAGCTGGAGCTTTTTCAAGCTTTCATTAGGTGAAAGGCAGAGCACACCCTTGATCGCTGGCTCATAAAAAAGGGATGTTTTGTGTCGCAATTTAGCTTGAAGAGCCCTTAGCATGCAGTGCTTGGCACACTAATAAAGTGAAGTATTGAAGATGCAAAGTGAGTGCAAAATAAAGAAGTATTTTGCTACATTTACTGTGCTGATTGTAGCTTGACGTAAAAATAGATGTACATGTTAAATGCACATTTTAAAAGTAAGTATCATAGTTTCAACACACAAGAATTTGAGTATTATGTGTGCTATTTCCAGTGCTGTAAAGGTCTAATACTCAATCTGGGTGATGTACACAAAATAAATGCAATTAGGGGGGCAATTTATGAAAAAAAAAAATTTAATAGATAAATAACAATTTTATTCTTTACCCCAAAGAGTGGAATATTAACTATATGTCCAATTAAAATATACATAAATCTGACAAGAATAGAGTTTTTAAAGACCATTGCAGAAAGTAATTTATGTGTAAAATCATAATATAATATTGTAGTTTTGTATGTAATGTGTGCAGGAAATGTCTATATGATAAAATATTTCAGGAAATTTCAGTTTAAAAAAATGTAGATTTCTCCTCCCAGTCACTCTTACAATGTAAATATTATTGCAGACTTATTATGGGATTTAGCCTTTCTTTCTTAGTTGTAACCACTGCTTGTATAAGAGAACTGGACAGAGTGAGTGTGACATCACTCATAGAAAATGGCGTACTTCCAGCTCCAGTGAAATTAAACCGATTCAATCGCCATTTTTTTCCCAATACAGATGAGTAATTGTTTCTATGGCAACCATTTTTGCCAATCAAAAGAGAGCTTGTTGGAAAGCCACACCCCTTACGCTTGAAAACAGACTCGGGAGAATGTGTCATTAAAACATTTTAAAAGTGTGACGTGAGACTACATACTTTTACTGAGACATCTGATTGGCCAGTTTATTAGGTGAATAATTTGAACTACTGAAAAATGTCATGAAACATGTTAAATGAAGGAATCAGAGCAATAATGCTTATTCTGACAAATATAATGACTGAGAAATAGTTGTTTATTTCCTGTTTTGAACATGAGGGTCAGTTCAGCTTTAACATACAGTCAATGGTTATTCCTTTAAACATATACTGGTTCTACACACACATTTTGTGACTCAAACAATTCTGGAGTTTTGCATACAGAGCAGGTGAGAACTCAGCATGCCAATGCCTGATCTCTTTTACAAACATTTGTGTGTTTGCCAACACAAACAAAGATCCTTCTGGATGTTGATTGAAGGTGTTTTTTAGTTGTGAAACTCTAACAAGCTCCAAATTTCAGGAACAAAAGCGCCAGGCTCTCCAGTGATGGGGAAATTAAAAAGGCTTGGAGGCATTTTTCACAAATGTCATTCAACTATACTTTTATTATTAATCTTTTGGGCAAACCACTGTAATAAGCAGGGATGATTAGCTTATGATTTATGCATGTTTACATGCATAAGAAATACTTTTGCTGTTTAAAACTCCTTTTGTTTTGCTTTTGGAGATGTAAATGCTGTTTGTGTGTGTGTGTCAAATAAATACCACATGCTGGCAAAAACCATGTGCCTCTACGTTCAAACGCTGGCCTCTAACAGCGATCTTTTAAATCATTTAGCATTCCTTTGAATTTCATAGATCTTCTTGCTGGATATTTTAATGATTTATCATGTAAACATGTCGATGTCGTTTTAATCTGCTCTGTTGACTGACCGCCAAACACATCCCACATTTTTAAGTGAAATCTGCATTCAGGATTTTAGATTTGTATCATTTTTTATTCATCTTCGTGTGGGGTTACCGCTTTGACCCAGCTGGCTGTTGCAATTGCAAAGCTTTGTGTGTTTCAGGTATAACTGGTTGGTAGAATTCTGGTGTCTGCATGGCCTCTGGCCCTTAAAGATAAAAAAATTGAAAAAGAAAAAAAAAGGGGAAATGGTGAAAGAAAAGAAAAGAAAAAAACATGCCTGCCTCAGGCTGAATCTGCATGATGGAAGGGGTGAGGACATTAAGTTAAGGTGGGTTGGAGGGAGGGAGGTAAAGCCACGAGAGACAATGTAGAGAAATCCATGAAAAATCAATTAGTCCTGAGAGAAATAAAGACAGTTCTGAGGGAACAGAAGGAAACACTAAATAGGTGGACAGGAGAACAGAAGAAAAAGCAGATTAGAAGAACGTTAATGAGTTGATCTTTATGGGGAATTTATGTGAATATGGAAGCAGGCGGGAATAGCTATATATATATGGAAAGAAACCTTCAACTTTAAGAGGTTTTAAGGCACACCTGCAGAATGCATAACACCGAAGAAGAAAAAGTGTGTGCTGCTTCTGCCACCGGGGCTTTCTCTTTCTTCTTCCCTGAAATAACGAGATCTTGCACACATTCAGGCACCAACACAGTGAGAGAAAACAGAGCCTATAAATACCCTGGTGAGCATGAGGTGTCCTTGATAACACAGTGAAATCCTTGAAGAGAAACAGGCAGTCAAACTGTCTATTAAAGTTATCTGTGAGATCCGCAGAGACCGAACTGATGAACGCAGGCTCGTTTCTGCTAGCGGATGCATGTTTTGGATAAAATGAGAATTTTTAAATGATGCGCATCAAAGCACAACATGTGGATGTTTGATGGGATGCCGCGCTCTGGCTGACTTTAGGCTTTTCTTGATACATTTGAGTCTCAGCCCAGCAGCACAAAGTTTATTTTATTTATCTTTACAAACCAAGTCGTCTTAATTGGCTTTTGTGGAGTCAAATTTTGTACGTTTTAAAAAACATTTTTTTTTTTTTTGGACAGACCAGAATAAATATTTGGATTTTCAGTTCATACAAAGTTCACACTTTAATGTTGTCAGTGTGACTGCTGGCCAAACTCCTTTTGAATATTAGTCATAAATGCATTTAAAATCACTGTTCTTGGTTGATGCTACACAGTCATCTCATGCTAACTTAGAATACTTTCACTCAGGGCTGTTGGCCCATTCCACCATCAGTTTCCTCTGATAACCAACTCTGTTTGACACGTTTGAAAATTCACCTGAACTATGATACAGAATGAGGGTCTCAGTTCCCTTGAAAGTAATCACTGATGCAATTAAATCACTAAAATGCAGATTTAATATCTGGTGAACCACATATGTATACAAGAAGAATGAGTGATGTTAGGGTTGCATGTAAGTTACTAGATAAAGAAAGTATCCCACATAAAATGTAGTATCTGTAAATCATTTTTCATGTTGTTTCAGGTAGAAACAAACAAAAGGACAAAGAAAATCAGTCTACAGACTATTTGAAGAGTGAAGATGCCCCAAATGTGTTGATGAATTTATGTAAATGGTATAAAATGTACACGTGTATGGCGCTTTAATTGAAGTTCTAAGATGCTTTACAGTCCCAGTCACTCATGCACACACTGACAGTGACTCCACTACCCAATCAAGGTGAGGGGAGGATTGTTCTTTTGGAGTTCACCGATCAAGAGTGGAAGCAGTGTGGTCGCCCATCTTGCTCCGAAGCCCCCTCCAGACCTCACACAATAACAAACAATCATAATAACTGTTGAAATGCACCACAATCGGATTAACAACGGACATAACCCACCTATCTCAAATGGAAGGAAATTTTGATCCAAATGCGTCTGATTGAGTTAGAGTATTCCAACTGGCTTGTTTACATAAAGCCTTTTTATTCTGATCAGGTTTTTAATCCAGTTACGTGTGTCCATGTAAACATGACGACTGGCTGCAACCTATAACCACCAGGAGCAATGGGGTTCAGTGTCTAGGACATTTTGAACACTTTCCAGAGGACCATGTAGGATGATGAGACGTAGAGGATGACCCAGACTAAGTCCTGGAAAGGAGTAGGAATTAAATTTAGAAAGATTTTAAAAACTTAGAGGAGTTTTGACCAACCAGTTTCTTGAATTTTGAAGGTAAGATTTACTTAATGATAGTAACTCTGACTATCAATAAGCCTGGTTGATAGATCCCCTGAATAAGCTGGAATTTTCAGGGTCTCTTGAACATAAAAGCTTGATTTGACATTAATAAAGTCTAGTCATCCATCATGGAGAACCAATGTCTCAATGTAGTTTATAGATTTCACAAATAGCACTACATATTATGCTGGAAGAATCTTTGGAATCACTGAAGTATCGAGCATAAAGAGTCGGTTATTGAAAGAATAGTTTCAGCTCATGCAGTTCTTCTTCAGGACATTTGAATCCACAACAAACTGGTAGAAGGTAGGGATCATGACAAGTTTCACCTGTGGTTTTTACAATGGCAATAGAACTTATTACTAGAGCTTCAAAGTGGGTTGTTGGAGGAGTATGACTTCAGTCTGGGGAGCCAATACAGTAACCCATTAAAGCATAGGTGGATGATATGATGATATGAAGAGCATCATGAATGAACCATACAGGCATAAGTGATGTTTTGTCAGATCTGAGGTTCTGTATGAATAGAGAAGACACCCCAGTTGTACATGGTATGTTTCAGGTCATAATAATAGAGACCAGTTTACTATCCTGTGACTGTGGGTTGTTATTGGCACTATTGGCATAGACGAACATGGTCTTCAAGGTAAACTGGAACTATGGTCCTTTCACTTTGGTCTATGGCCTAACTTGCTGAGGCCGTTGCCAGTCTATATTGTTCCAACAAAAAAGATAGAAAAGCTTGAAAGAATGATCTGTATTTTCATTAGAAAGTGGCTTTGTTACATATGAGGTTCTGAAGTAGCTCTTGATAACTGATCTAGGCAGGATTGGAGACTTTCACTCACAATCCGGAGAAGTATAGCTCAAAGGTCTCTTCTCTAGGAAGTGTGTGAAACTCCAAAGAGACAACGCCAGATTAAGCAGCACTTTGACGTAGAAATGTTTTTTGACAGGTGAAGTATGGATGTGATGACTTGGGTGGTGCTGAACATTTGCTGATTGGAGAAACCTTGTGCATAAACAATTTTTTCACGTGACACAAAGTCAATGGATGAAATGGAGAGAAAGAAACTGTCTTGAAAAGCCATGTGGGAGATGGAGCCAGTCAGAGAAGAATTTTTGTGAGAAGCAACATGCATGGGATGTTCTTCCATCAACAACAAATTTGAATAGATGGACAAGTGAGGATCCGTTGTGTGTATTGTGTTGAGTGGCAGCCTCACTCCAACACAGGGGAGATTAACATGGAGGCGTAATCATGTGGTACAATGCCATGAGATTCAAACACAGAGATAAATGCAGCAAAGTGGAAAAATACGTTTTCATTTGTGAAATCACACAGACAGACTGTGGGAATGCTACTGGATGGCAAGTGAGAGTAGACATGGGAGGCCAGCTTCCTAAACTCACAAAAACAGTTTGGTGGTTTGGTCATTGTATAAGCTTTTGGTTGATTGAACTAGAAAATGACAAAATTGGCTAAAGAAACAGAGGAACATCAGTGGAGTCCAAAAGTCAGCCAAGTAAGGGGTTCCTGGTCTATTTGCTCTCTGCTGAAAGAGCTGGGTATTAAAAGAAGGAGCCTAAAGCAAGTGATTAACAAACTGGCCAACTCTGCTTCTGACTATCGTAAGTTCTTGTGGAAAAAGAAACAGGATTCAGTGAGGGGTAGTATCAGTAATCTGCAATAGAAAGTGACTTTACGTGGTTGGGCACATTTACAGGGTATGTTTTTAATGAGTTTTGGGGAAAGGTCATATTCAGGAGGGGAGTTTGAACAAATTAAAAAAAAGGCTAGTAGAGTAAATGGAGAGTCATTTAACAGCTGATAAGAAACACTGCTGTCAGCAAAGGACGTGGCACTTTGGTAGAGGTTTGATTGACTTGAGAGTGACGACTTTCACAGATGTGAGTGAAATAATACGACCAAAGAAACTGTAATCCACATAGTTGGGAAACAATCCGCTAGACAGGCTACTATTCACTCTGAGAGCCCAAAGAGCCTTAGAGAAAGCGGGTTTTTGGGTTGTCTAGGCCAGGAGTCCCTAAAAGTTTTCTTGTGAGGGCCACATAACTTCTCTGAAGTGAGGTCAGTTTGTAGGCTAACAGAAAAAGTGTAACGATCACAGGTTGTGTCTAAACATAAACATTTATGGTTTTCCAGAAAGCCACACATAGCCAATACAATACAATACAATACAATTCAGCTAATACAGTTCACATATTGTAAATGTATTAGTGAAATAATAAGATTGTTAATAGCATACGTTACATGGTTTCTCTAAAGGTGAAGCTATAACAAAAATGTTCAGATCATTAACATTGTAAACATTGTTCTGCTTCTCGTGGAGGACGTTTCAGTTTGGCCACTAGGTGGCAATCACGCTTTAG
>NW_023417441.1:11855-15024 GCF_002922805.2 Oryzias melastigma | reverse complement strand
AAAAATGAGTTTTGAAATTGAAATGTTGAGTTTTGAACCATTAAAGACAGAACATCTGAGGCCAAAAATAATTAATTTTATTTTTGAATAGCAAAAAGTTTTGGACATATATATATTTTTTGACCAAACACCAATATTCTTTTCAATTTCATTTATTTGGATTTCAAATAATATTGGCCCCGATTAAGCTCCATAGAAACACAAAATAAAAATAATATGTTTTTCATTTTATTATTTACAGATTTATCTAAAATAAAACCAGTCCTGAAATTCTCTCTTTTAGAAAACTTTTTAAAAGAATAATGAAAGATTCTGTTCCTATGTCATTTCTATGCTTTAAATAAATGTTTGAAGTTAGGAATTTAAACAAAAATGTATTTATTAATTACAATATTTATTAAATTGTTAATCAAAAACTGCATCTTATAATAAAATCTTTAACAGTGTCTTGGAGGACAGAAGTATAGTGGGGAGAAAACGAGAAACGTTTGTTTACAAGAGAAGTGAAGCGCCGCTTCACCTTAGGAAGATGGCAGCCAACTAAATCCAATTATTATTCATTTCTTCCTCACGGGATCCTTACAAATCCTTTGGTTTTGTGGTTCAACTTCTTAAAAAAATTCCAGATGGAACTGGTAGAGAGGAGGATGAGAACGCGAGGAGAAGAGAGAAAGCGGAAGAACGGAAGCAAGCAGCTACTTCCACCTTGTGTCATACTGTGGAGGTCCGGCGGAAACATTCTCTTCTTTTCTTTCCTTTCCTTCTTTTTCCCCCCCAAATCTTTATTCACAACATTAGAAATGACATACAGTAAAGAACATGCAGCAGAAAATACATGAAATGCGCAAAATGCAGAATTGCACTTTATTTGCTGTGGGGCCAGGTGTCAAGGTGACCACCAGGCGACCTATAGCAGCTTCAGAGATCGCCATCTGCTGGAGGGAGCGCCAAATTGCAACCATTAGGCTACTTACAAAGTTATTTGTTTTATACACCTTGATACACCACTTATTTGGTGTAAAATGTAAAAAGAGGTCATAATTAAAAATAGAAATTAAATAACTCAAAAGTTTGATATAATCAACAACTTTGCCTGGTGCTGCGCCCCTCCCTTATTGACGCTGCTGCTGTCTAAGCCAGGGGTCTCAAACTCGCGGCCCGCGGGCCATCTGCGGCCCGCCGGATGATGATTTGCGGCCCGCGTCTTCATATGAAAGATTACTGTTCGTGCGGCCCGCAAGGTTGATATGAATGACAGTTGTTGTGTGCTGAGCTGAACGAACCAATCACACCGAGGTATATGACTCTGGAGGCGGGACATCGGCGGGCTGTCCAGTACCTCCTCACTCATTCATTCATTCCTCCAGTCAGATGGGAAGACGAAGAGCAATGAAGCCGCTGGAAGTGCTTTCACACTGAACGTGATTTTTGCGCCCCGCACCTCCATCGCCGCGCGACAGATTCACAGCGTGCCGCTCGTCAAAAAGCGAGTTTCTGACGCCGCGCCGGGTGTGGGAGGAGCTGGATGTCTCACTTAGAACGAATGGGAGACACACGTGGAGTTTTATTTATGTCAAAACTCCAGCAGAATTAAGACATTTCCGCGCACGCATCAAACATTCCGCGCGGACAAATCAGACTCTCGCGAGTGCCTTTTCCTCCTCCACAAGCAGAAAAACTCTGACTACTTCCACGTGCGTGAGTGATGCGCGCGTGCGCGAGAGCAGAATCTTCAAAGGTGCTTCCACAACGGCCGCGTGGGGTGCGGTCTGCGCGGGTTTATGAACGCACGCTCAGCAGGTGGTATCCACACCTGCGGTCACGCACGCAGTAGCAGAGAGGAGATTCTTCTTCTATTGTATTTTTACCGTTCATTAGAGCTCCTCTGCATCTACAACAGGTAGAATCTCAGAGGAAATCAAAACGGTGGAAATCCCCCAAAATGTTGCTCCATATTTTTAGTTGTCACAACTCTGTCCTTTTAAATATCTGTCTTGGTGTCATATTAACCCGACCGGACACAAACCGCAAGGATTCATTTCTCTTTGATCATGTTCAGCACTTCAGTGCTACGAAGCAGACGCCACACACGCAGCTCCCAAATCAGAGTCCATGATTGGTCAGAGGTCTGCACTGCTGCGACTGTGCGTGGAAATGTTGAACCGGAATGAAGATTCAGTGTGCGTTCAGTGCGTGCCCGATTTGTGCGTAGAGCTCGAGACCAGACTTAAAAAATTGCGTAGCAACGCACGGTTACGCGCGCTCCAGATGTGGAGGGCAGGAATGCTGGCGTGCGCGCGTTTGCATTGACCTTTCAGTGAGCGCGCTGCTCTCAGCTCAGAAATGAAGGAGGTTCTGTAAATACAGACATTTGAAACTTAATAAAAATAGTTTTCTCTGGTCCAGAGTTTCAGCTGCAAATATCATTTGTATCAGTTAATTTGCTCAAGTTAAACGTATATCTCCTCAAAATATCAAAATATTGTACTTTTATTATCATTACAGAAAGAAAAAACTTCTAAATAATCTGTTTTATTAACTTCCCCTTCTTTTTTTCTTAGAAACCTTCCAAATCTTTCAGACAAAGTAAAACAAATCTTTCCTTGTTTCCCTCCACAGTAGTGATGAATTCTGTCTTTTCACAGAGATTCAGTTCTTTGGTTCAGTGTAAACAGCTGCTCTTTCGGCCACCAAATGCCTTTTTAGGTTGTTTTTGCTATTTAATTTATTATCAACTACTACATAGGATTATGCACAATATCCATAACTAATATAAACATGTTTTTATTCATATTCCCCCCAAGGGGCTGCGCCCCACCATTTGAGAAACACTGTTCTAGTCAATCAGTCAATATGTGGTTTCTTCAGTCTCTGTATCTGCTGTATGGTCATGGTTATCATTTTATTTATTCATTATTGATTTTTTTAATTCATTTTTAAAAATTAATTATTTTTAATAAAGATATTTGAGAACATTGGAATATTTTATCAGTGCTTTTCTTGTGAAAATCCTGATGCGGCCCAGCCTTACCCAGACTCCGCCTCCAGCGGCCCTCGGCTGATTTGAGTTTGAGACCCCTGCTCTAGCAATTCTAAATGGGGTAGACAGATAACCATTTGTCAAGACGGAGGCTGTAGGTTCTCTGTACAGAAGTTTCACCCAATTTAT
>NW_023417441.1:1059-9274 GCF_002922805.2 Oryzias melastigma | reverse complement strand
AATTACTTTAAAATTAACATTAGCAACAAGTAATTACATTGTTTGAAAACGTCACATTCTAAATTTATCAAAGTTACACCGTACAGCATCAGGTTAAACATTGAAGTGCATGAAAGCGAAAATTCCGACGGTCCCTGAACAGACAACTGCGTAGCACGCGCTCAGTTCCCACTGCAAACGGGAAGTAAGTGATCGCTGACATTCTAGCGCTCAGACAAAAGTCACTTCTTACCGGCTGGATCTCCTACAGATGGATGATCAATGCTGACAGGTAGGCATGCTTCACACACGTGCTACAGAGCCTGTATCTCACCGGTGCTTCTCCCGAATGAGCGCGTGCATCGCTATTAAAAGTCCGACGCAGCGTGCGCCCATAGTTCCGGCGCGTGACTCAGACGCTCAGCGCTACAGCCTCTTTAAATGAAAATATAATATCGATACTTGGTGAGAACCCATCGAGAATCGATCGCAGGACTAAATATCGCGATATATCGCAATATCGATATTTTGGCACACCCCTAGTGCACTATTGTGCGTCAATCCAAGAGTGCATCTGTATTGTGTCAGTTTACACAACTTTCATTACTTTGACCTCACAGGACAGATGAGTTGATAGTCACAAGGGGACAATCTTTCTTTCCCTGCACAGTTTTTAGCAGGAACTCGGGTCACACAGACGGTCGGGTTGTTCAGGCTGAAGACTGAAAGCTCCAGAAAATGTCCTAAATTACATCTGGTTTCAAGTTCTGCAGGCAGTAAACCTTTTTTCTGTGCACATGCATTTCTGAGTAAAGCAAGGGCAAAACAATCCCCTCTGGTCCAGGAGGCTGTCCGGCTCCAACCAGATAACCCCGCGCTGTGACAGGACATAAACCCCCGTTTTAGATTAGCATTCTAACCGCTGATTGGGTCGCTGGAAAAGCCCCGTGGCCACAGCGGATTTTCTGATTGGCTGATGGGACCCAGCGACCCGTCAAACTTCAGGTATTTAAATTTTGCGCCTCACCGCTCAAATCGAGGTGCTGGCAGACTTTCCAAATGCTTACAAAAAACAAAAAGTCAATGTTGTTTTGAGAAGCATTCAAACATCACAGCTTCTGATACTGATGGTTTATTAATTAACAAAATGTGGGAAGCTCCAGCTGACATTAGTGAGTTGCAGGAAAATGACGATACACTGAAAAGTCTGTTTTCAAAGGTTACAGATGAGACCAATGCAATTCAAATGGGTAAAGAGTACTCTATTTTTGACAGGAATGTGCCTTGTGTTCTTCGTGATGGAAAAAAAAAACGCATAGTTATTGCTAAAAGCTAGACCATTGGTAATGCATTTTGCACACACCTTCCCTTGGGCTGGACACCTCAGTCAACACAAAACATACATGCGCATTAGTTCTTGATTCTATTGGCCTTGTATGTACTTTGATGTGCAAACGTTCTGTGCTACTTGTCCTATCTGTCAAAAAACTGCTATCTCTCTAAGTCTGACAGGACTCTCCTGCAACCACTCCCCATCATTCCTACTCCCTTCTGGAGGTTGGCAGTGGACATTGTTGGACACTTGGGAAGAAGGAAGGAGTATCGTGTTCATACTGGAGATGAGGGAGCGACTGCAAAGCTACAGAGAAGAAGCTGAGCTGCATCTGCAGAAAGCTCAATGCAGAAGACCTGATATAATCAACTGGCACGCCATCGCGAGAACCATCCAGGTGAGAAAGTTCTTCTTCTGTTACCATCCTCCACTAGTAAACTGCTGACCAAGTAGCAAGAGCCATACATGGTGACTAGAAAATTAAGTCTAGTTACATATGAAATAGTGCATCCTGAGAAGAAGAAGAAAAAACAAATAGATAATGTGAACCTTCCTAAAGAATGGAAAGAGCCAGTCACTCAGCCGGTGAAAGCTGCACTGGTGGTAGAACAACCAGAGAAGGGGGTTGTAAATGAGAAAGAGCCAAAAGAAGCCTTAACACCAGAATGGAAGAATCTTGCAACTCTACTCAAGGTTTTTCAGGAGGTGCCTTCCCTGTAGAGCAACACCCCAGGAAGGACAACAGTAGCCGAGCACACCATCAGATTGTACCTGGGGTGGGGCGTGGGGATGCTCAGCGTTGCTGGGTGGTGGTGGGCTGCTCTTCTGGGGTTGGGGGGCTCTCCAGGGGTTTGCCCTCCTGCCACGGTGGGGGGGCTGCTCTTCTGCCTGGGCTGGGGTCTGTGCTCTCTGTGTTCCTGTGCCTTCCTGCTCTTGGGTGTGGGGGGTCTCTGCGGCGGTCCCGCGTTCCTTGGTCTGGGTGTTTGTCGGAATTGCCCGGCGGGCGGATTCTCTCCGCGGAACCATGTCGGGTGTTGGGGGGTGGTGTCCAGGCTGCTGCCGCCCCAGCGGGTGGTCTTGGTGTGGGGATTGCGGGATGCTCTCCCCCTGTGTACATTCCATCTTTATCCACATTAGGAAACCATAGGTACTCACCTGAGCACAGGTGTCAGCTCACCTTTGCACTAATAGTATGTGTGACAGAATGAAAGGCTTTATTTGTGTCCATCTGTATGATTAAGTGTGTGAGCTGCAGTTATATTTTGTACATTTCGACTAGTTTAGATGTGGAGACTGTCTCAACCAACAAGTGTGTGTGTAACTACAGAGTGTGACTGTAGACGGGCCCCGCCGAATCTAGTTTAGTATTTAGACCTGGATGTTTTATGATGTTGTTTCCCTCTGTTGCCATCTTCTTTTTCTCTAAACCCCCCTCTTTCACCCCCTCCCCCCTCCCTCTTCTTCTTTTCTGTCCGGTCCAACAAAACAAAAACAAAACATAATCAATATAAATAAAATTTAGTATTAAATACAACAGGGGTTTATACTCAATAAATAATACTGTTGTGACAGTAAAATCTGCCCAACACTAGAAGCTCTCAGCCCGCATCTGTTTGCTCAGCTGCTGGACAGGACAAGTTAAAAAAATAAATATATAAATTAATATTTTAAGATGACAACCATTCAAACCGACTCCTAAAAATAACTGAAGCCTAAAGAACAAATATATCAGAACCTTTTTTGTTTTTAATATGAAATATTTCAAAATGAAATGAGTTAACTTAAACATGTTTACCACTCATTAAATTGAGATAGTATGTAATTACCTATATAAAGAACAAGTTGTCACATTCTGGTGAACTCTTTCTTCTGTTAGTTTCTCATTGTCCAGTCTCCAGATGAACTTCTTTTCCCTCCACATTAGCTTTGCCTCCCACAAAGTCGGCCCTCTTTCCATTTTTACCTGCAGTTTCCACAACAGGCCAAAGAGCAGCTCTGACCTCCTTGTCTTCTTTGGACAGATCTTCACCAAAGTGAAGCTTGTTTTCTCGCAGGTAGGTGTTGTTTTTGGCATTTCTCCAGATCTCATCTCGAACAGAGCGGTAGGCGAACAGAGTGATGATTCCTCGGGTCTTCTTGCCGTCTTGTCTTCCCAGCCGGTGTGCAACATCAATCCCATCAGCTCCTCTTGATAGGAATGTCTGGGAGAGGCGTCAACTCCATATCGCCTTCTTTCATATGAGCTCATGCTCACTTGTTTTATTCTTCGATGTATCAGGGGCTCTCAACTTTCGCTTGTTATCTTCTTTTTTTCCGTAGCTGCTCATTTTTTCTGTGAAAAGTTTCATTGGTAGCATTAGCCTGCAAATTAATTGATGTCCCCAAGCTAGCACTATGCTCAAAGCTTAGTTTTTGTAAATAATTGGTCTTAATACAAGTTCTTGTGATCAAAGTTCATTTGTTCAGTGTTCCAATAATTCCATAAATATTAGTTGGCTACTTTAAATTGTTATTAATTGCTTGGAGATCCGGTAAAATGCGTGTGGACTCACCTCCATCTTGAATCAGCCCTCGGGCCAAAACTGTTTATTGCAGGTACAGAAAACATAATTTTAACCATAGATATAATAGAGAGTAGATGCTGCATTGGCTGCTGGGGCGCAGGAAAAGAAGCATGAGCATTGAGTGGAGTGAACATTCTCATTCAAATCGGTGGACTATTGAAAGCAGGGCTCGGGGGATCACTTTTCACAAGTAAGTTTGAACGTTTTTATCTGTTATATTTTTGGAATAGGCTGTAATATCCCTGCACTGTTATGTTCACCAGCGAACTCTTAGTCAGCTAATGTCAGCTATAGGCTATATCTAGTGTTGGTGTTCACCTAGCTATGAAGGGTAACTGAGACTTTTTAAATCATATATTCCATAACAATAACTTAGATTACAACTGACACAATAATGCTACTAATATCTCTCATGGCCATCCAACCTCAGAGATTTAAAAATACAAACAACTGAAGGTCTGGCTGACTCACAATTTCAGCAGCTTTGCTTCATTATCAAAAGAAATGTGAAATTTTATTTTGTTGACAAAAGGTTCTAATAAATGTGAAGGATGAAGTAAATAGGAACAATGGAATAAAATGGGAAGATAGAAAATGGAAAACTATGAATAATAAGAAGAATGAAGAAAATAAGATTGACCTCTTTTATAATGTGTTTAAGGAGCATGCAGGAACCCAGAAGATAAGAAACTTGCACTGCAAACATGAAAAGCACACACCATGATCACTGTCACATATATATTTATATCATTTATTATGCTTCTCCATTTTATCCAGAAAAGGGCAGGGCCACATCTACCTCCAGAAAAAGAAGAAGCTGAAGAGAGCCTGTCAGTGCCCTCTCAGGATGAGACTTCAACCTCACCCCCTCAGCATGAGCCCTAATGATGTGAGTATTTCTATTTTAACATCATAACAGAATGACCCTGGACATTAAAATCTCCCTTGTATGCTGTTACCCAGATTACACCCAGTGACGTGCTGAGAGCTGCAGAGAGGGGGATTCATCAGGCTTCAACAAAGCAGCTCCAAAGGTGTCAACAGTCACACACACCGACCTGGAGGAGATTGGAACAGAGGACGTTTTTCTGCTTGGAGACCAATAGCGGGGACACAGTTTGGCATCGACAACCATCATTCCAACTTGTCATTGGTTGTTTTTGTGTTTCTGAAGATAAGGCTGCACAACATTGAAAACGTACCTCTGTTGACCTGCAGAAAGGAAGCAGAAGAAAAATAGCTTTGTGAAGAATAATGAAATTATGATTTAAACAATCTATGATTGTGAAATGGTGATTGTGGATAACAGTGTATAGAATTTATGAGTAAAAAGAGGAAAAAATGAAAGTTACTGAATATTGTATTGTTTTGTTTAGATTTATATACTGTGAATTATTTGAGTTACTGGAAAAATACATAAAGGAATAGGCTTAAATAAGTGTTTGCTTCTGCTGATCTTGTTTTCAAACATGTATTTATTGAATTTGGTTTGTGACTTTTCAGTTATGAAAGATGAATGCATTGATTTTTTAAGTCCTTTTTTGTTGCATTTTACATGTTTGAAATAAATCAAATCAAAATTTAAAAAACAACTTTGTACATGTGTAATCATGGTTTATAGTTTGTCACTTTCTTCTTGGGCTTTATTATAGTCCTTGGTCTCTTTCGCTCTAAAATGTCTAACTACATTATATTACACACACACTCACATATATATATAAATTATGACAATGTAAATCTACTTATCATATATTGAAATAGCTGAGGGGTTTTTCTGTTTTTGTTCTTTTTGCGTCATTTGTCAGTATTTTGGTAAATACCCACCAGACATCTTATATGGAACTTTTGTTTACAGGACAATTTTACCCACTAAGCTCCAGCACCTCAACCTGACTGCCACACACTGAGGTTTTTCTACTGTAGCTGCTGGATGTGATTGTAGTAAAGTCAGAAACTTTAATCTTTCAAAAGATTGATTTCAAAATAAAACAGATTTCCATTAGGGCCTTTAAAAAGCTTTAGGATTGTATGCTCTTTTTAAAAGCACTTGCGATGTTTAAAGGTTTAGCAACGTGAAAGAACAACAAAAATAGACTTTAAAGTAGGCTTTATTTCAGCAGCATGTTCATATTTGTGTAATTTTTACAGGATATTCTGGAGATTAAAATCTTTGGGGTTATTTATAAGTGTAATTTTTCTTATAAAATGACATAAAAGTTAAAAGTGTTTCTCTTTTAATGTTTAGTTTATTTCGAATTTGCATTATTTTGGCAAAATATATTTTTATGGAGAGTAAAATATTAAAAGTTATTTAAGTTTTGCGTTTTTTTTTATTCTGCAATACAATTCCTGTGTGTTTTTACTCGTATTTATGTTTAAAAATACGTTTTTTTTTTTTTTGTGGTTTTATTTATAATACATAAAGTTAAGAAAGCAAACAAACAAACAGCACGGAGTACAACAGCAAATCCAAATCTTCACAGTTAAAGCACAGCCCTTAAAACAAAAAGAACATGAAAGGCATACAGATGTTAAATTATTAGTCCAACCTGTAACATTTCACAATTATGATTTTGTTTTCAAACAATCCCACATCTTTTCCCACTTTTTGAAGACATCAATTTTTCCACTTAAATAATATCTTAATCTTTCTAAGGTAATTGTTTCAGAAATCAAAGTTTTCCAAATTCGAACTGTAGGGGCTTCATTACCAGTCCATTTACACATTATAGCCTTCCTCGCCAGCATCAAAAGACATTGTGTTACCTCCTTGTGAACTTTCAAAGGATCTGGTACAAGCCCTAGAAGGCAAAGTTCTGGACTGGGATGGAGTGTCTGCTTTATGACCAAACTAATTTCTCTGCATATTGCTTCCCAAAACAAATGAATGATTTTACATTCCCACAGGCAGTGAAGTCTGGTTCCTAGTTCTGTTTGACATTTAGGGCAGTTTGGTGAAGATCCTGGATTGTATTTACTATATATATAGGGAGGAATATAAACATTGTGTAATATGTTATATTGCATTTCTTTATATTTGTTACAAATAGATATCTTTGAAGGCAAGGTCAGAATTTCTTCCCATGCATCTGGACTAATAGTTGATTTAAGTACCCGGCTCCAATATGATCTTAAAAACTTGAGCCTATCATTTTTCAATGTTTGCAGCTCCGAGTAAAATCTTGATATAAATCGCCCACGTTTTTGACAGTCCAAAATAGTTCATTCAAGTCTGTAACAATCTTCTGAGAGCTCCAGATTTTTCGTCTGTGACTTTACATAATGCCTGAGTTGGAGGTATTTGTAAAAATCTTGAGCTGGTATATTGTATTGGGCTTGGATAACATCAAATGTTTTAAATTTCCCTTTGTCCCATATATCGTACAGTCTCTTTATTCCTGCGTCTGCCCAAGATTTCAGATTGGGGCCAGCACCCTCCACTGTCAAGTCTGGATTATCCACCAGTGTTGTTAAAAGGTTTAACTTCTGTTTCTGTCCAAACACTTTCCTTAGACTAGCCCATGATTTAACAGCGTTGGTAATTAAAAAATTATCCTTGATGATAGGTGGCAGTTCTGTTTTTCGTTTGTCTAATAAGTTTACTGTACAAGAAGGTCTGCAGAGTGTATTTTCAATCTCAAGCCAAGGTTCCAATTTGTTTTGGTTTGCCCATAGAGAAATAACTCTTGCGTGCACAGATAGTACGTAATATTCAATCTTAGGTAAACCCCATTCACCCATTTCTTTTGGTAGTTGTAAAATATCCAGTTTAAGCTTTGGTTTTCTGCCCGCCCATATGAAGTCTGACATGGCTTTATTAATATATTTAATGTCTTTTACGTCCAAGAGTACAAAAAGCATTGACAATGGATACATTATTTTTGGAAGAACAATCATCTTAACAAGGTTTATCCTTCCAAGTAATGATATTGGTAGCTTTTTCCAACTAGTCAATTTTTCTTTAATGTGATTTAGCAAAGGTTTAATATTCTCTGTATACAGTTGGCTAATTGTCGGTGTGAACTGGATTCCTAAGTATTTAAAACCTTTGGGAGCCCAGCGGAATGGTTTAATATAAGCTGGCTCAGTCTGATAAGGGCATCCCAAAGTCATAATTTCTGATTTTTCAAAATTCACCTTATATCCAGATATCTGTCCGAATTTTTTGATGGAGTCAATTAGTGATGGTACTGAATTAACAGGATCTGTTAGAGTTAAAAGAACATCATCACCGTATAAGAGAATTTTATGATGTTTTGATCCAATTATTGTTCCTTTAACATCTTCATTTCGTCTGATGGCTATTGCAAGTGGTTCTATAGCTAGGGAGAATAGGAGG
>NW_023417441.1:0-559 GCF_002922805.2 Oryzias melastigma | reverse complement strand
TTTAAAATATTTTACTGTTAATTTTACAGTAATTCCCCATGGGAACTACAGCAAAGGTGAACAGTGCACTTTCATCTTTTATCGCAGAAATAAAAAAGTTGGTGGGGGCATTTTTTGTTAACCTTGCCAATAATTTATTTGGCTTATTTCCAAATTCAAAAAGCCTCTGTTGTGCATATATAATATCCTGTTCAGCTTTCTTTGTAATTAGATTACATAACTTTACTCTGGTTGTCTTCAGCTCCTCTAGCACGTCATTTGCTTTTGATAAAAAATATTCTTCTTCCAGCCTGCCAATTTTCTCTTCAAGTTTGATCTGCTCTTTTAATCGTTCTTTCTTTTTACAACTTGAATATGATATTATTAATCCTCGCATATATGCTTTGTAAGCCTCCCATACAACTCTAGGGTCAGTATTATTGTTATCATTAACACTTAGATAAAAGTCAGTCTGCTGTTCCAAAAGTTTGATAAAGTCATTGTCTAAAAGTAAAAATGTACTTAACTTCCAGATATGAGTACGCTCTAATGGTCTAGGTGGCTGCATTTCTAAGCTAAC
>NW_023417440.1:23098-26377 GCF_002922805.2 Oryzias melastigma | reverse complement strand
TATATATATATAATATATACTACTATATATATATATATATATATATAGTATTTTATATATATATATAAATTATATTAGGTTAACACATCACAGCAAGGATACCATCTCGTGGTGTAATTACAATCCAGCTGCATGTGTTCTTTTGTTTTTCTTTTTCTGAGAAGTAATTAAAGTATACTCTAAACACTGAACATTTTTGTTGCCATTCTCTTTCCATGGATCCTGTGTTTCCCAATGCTAATTGTTCTCCGGCTGCATGTCTTCTGGAATATAATAAAGGCGAAAGCACTTTTTTTGTGACAGTCAGCTGCTATCGGCAGCGGCGGACAAGCTGGCAGCAATAGCCCCACTGATGGACATTTTTAATTAGCAAACCCTGACACTCTGAGAATTTTCCACCATTTCATTCATTCTGAACTGCTGCTGATTGGGTCAAATCTAATTCAGAGCTGTCCCAAATCTGCTAAAAGCCTGTTTAATGTTCTCGGCTTTAAGTCATGCTAAATAAGAGTCTGCACAAGGCTTGACAGAGAGGAACGACTTGAAGGCGTTAAAAAAAGTTCTGTTTTCTTGCAGTTGAATTTTTTTTTTTTTTTAAACTTTGTTTAATTCCGTGTGACCTCAGGGCTTTCTCTAGTCAGAGCAGCCGTTGCTTTTTTGTCGTTGATGTCTTTTCTAAACAGCGTTCAGTTCAAAGACACAGCGCCCTTGGATCATTTTTTTTGGGTGTTAGCGCACACCATTATCCTCTTGTCTATACCTACTCACCATAATGCGTCATGACAGAAAGCCAATCTATTTTAAATGTACAAAAAGCCCCAAACAACAAGTCTTTTTGTTAGGATTGACAACTCATTTAAAAGAGGGATTTTGAGAGTTTACAAGTAATTGCACTTAATGCCTTGTTTTTCCTGGTTACCCCCTTATCCCACACGTCTGCAAATTTGGCACCACTGCAGGGGGAAAAAAAAATTAAAAAAACGTGGGTTTATGGGACTCGATAAGAGGGGGGGTTATTAAACAAATTCTCTAAAGCATTGAGACCAACTGGTATGGAGTGCAGTGATAACAGCTGGCCATTTTGGAGTGTCACCTCGCTTGGCAGCTGCAGTGGAGGGAGAGGCAGGAAATGTTTTAATGGCTCTGGCCTGCGGATTTCAACACTGCTATTTTGGCAACTTTTTCATTGTCTCCAAAAAACGGATTGATAGGAGTGGTTGTCATGAGAGACGAAATGAGAGAAAGAGATACGAGAAGTGTCTGGTGTTCAACCTTGGTTCTTGTGTTATAAACAGCTTTAACGTTTTTTTGGCAGCTTTCTAATGACTAGGAAAGGGGATTACACCAAAATATTTGCTCGTTTTGTATTTTATGGGTTGGGGTTGACATATTTTTCCGCCCAGAAGGTGCAACAGATTATAAAGTGCAAAATCAATAAACTAAGAAGGAAAGGTATGGGGTCAAATCAGCATCAGCTTAAAGTGAACAAAAAAAACAGATTGAAATCTTGAAAAATAGATATTGTAACTGAAAAAAATTGAAAATTTGAAACCTGAAAAAAGAATTGAAAATAAAAAAAACTGAAAACAATTTTTTTTTTTAATTTGAACAAAAAAACTCAAAATTTTAAAACAAAAAAATGGGAAAACTTGAAATTAAAAAAAGTATGAATTAAATAATTGCTGACTGAAAACAAATTATCCTTTAGTAACAGCTGCCGTTTTGAATTTACTTTTTTTTATTATGAATCTTCACTTCCAGTCCTCAGTTTTCAATTTCAATTCTCTTTACGAGTTTTCACTGCTGAGCTGAGCCTAATTTTACATGCAATCTTTATATTGCTTCCGTTGTGTCTGCATCTGACATCCCTCCCTCCACAATGCAAAATGTATGCAGGAGTTCTATTTCCAGCCTGTTGTCTTGTCAATGTCGAAGCCAAAAGCTAAAGACATAGGGTGTCGTCGCTGTTGATGCTTCTTTAAAACTTTAAAAAGGAAAAAGCAGCAAAAAACGGGAACAGCTTTTGGGTTAAAAGAGGAAAGAAGCTTGACAAACCACTCCTCTGAACCACTGAATGGTTAAAGAGTTACAGTTGAAAAGATATGTTATACTTATTTTTGGATTTTCAGTTCAACAATTGTTTGTTAGTCCCCACAAGCCAAAAAGAAGGATTAAATTAAAGAAAATGGCTAAAATTTTGAGGAAATATGGACATACGATCAACAACTTAGCACTTATAAAAAGCACAGATTCTCGAGTTGATATAAAAAATAAAGCTTTTACATTTTTAATCTCCTTTCTGAATCCCACATTCAGTAATTAAAGATTATTGTTGGCAGCTATGGTTATGTTATTGTTACATTGTACATCAGGAAAGTTTTTTTAAACATTTTTAACCAATAGGACCGTTTCCCATCAATCCCTCCTCTTTAGAAATCAGTTGTCTCGTTGGTTAAAGGTAAAGACGACTTGGTATCTCTTTCCAGCTGACAGGTTTATCCACACAGTTGAGCAGAAAGTTTTCAGCCCTCAAGATACTATAAAAAAAAATAAATAAATAAAATTCTAGCATGAGCTGAGGTACTTCTTTCCCAAAGGTTTCAATTTGCTGACAGTGCACTGTCAAAATGCAGTTCTTCACAAAAACCAAACATATTTGTAATTGTAATAATGATGAGATTGTAGACTTTCTGTCACTGAAAGAGACACTCGTGACTAAAAACCAATAAAGTACGAAAATATATTCATTTTGATCCTTTAACTTCTTTATTAAATGTTATAAAAACAAACAGCATAACAAGAGATTTTCTTTTAACTGTAGGGCTGAATGGCACACTAATAAAATCCATCCTTCTTTCTCTGCGACCAGCACTTACGCCGTGACAAAGATAATGGGGGATTCTAATGGGTCAAGTAAAAGGAGCAAAGCCCAGACTGAGCTCATCTGTTTGATTTTAAAAAGGGGCAATCTTCAGTTTTGGAGAGATTTGTTTAATTCTATCAAAGCCGGGCCCTTGAACAGAGATAAAGTGGCTACTTGGTGTTCCTGGAAACTCATTTAGTCTTTGTCAGAATGTCCAAATGAGATGAGACCAAAAAAAAAAAAAATTCAGACATCTATGTTCAAGTAGGCTCTTAAAGTGGATGTTAAAGGCTTTTGAAACTGGTGTTTTTTGCTATATATATATATATAAAACTCAGTGGCGGGCCGTCAGGGCCTGCAAGGCCTTCTCTGCTGGCCTAAAAATATCTGAATCACAGACTGATATTAATTATTAT
>NW_023417440.1:0-21524 GCF_002922805.2 Oryzias melastigma | reverse complement strand
TGTGAAATGCACGGCCCGCCACTGATAAAACTTCTATAGATCCAGCTATAGAGTGCAAACAAAACATCCAAACAGACATTTAAATAGTGTTTCTTTTTTCTTTTTGGAATTAGGACGACATCCTTTAAGAAATCATGTCTGGCAAAGACTCTTTATGAGACCAACACATTTATTGTTACTTTTATTCAAGCGATGTGGACTTATTAAAGTCCAGATTGTTTGTCATTCTAATAAAGTGTTACCAGTCAAGCATACTGTTCACGACTCAACTCCCACTCCATCTTCTTTCTGGTGTTGACGGTGAGGCAGAATTATGGCTACAAATAAAAATTGGGGTCATTATTTCTCATTAAGATAATTATTGGAGATAAAGGAATATCATCAATAGCAATAAAGAGAGATGTGTAATTGCTAAAGCTTCAGCTTCTGAATGCAAAGAGCTTGACTTACGCTGGTTGAATTAAAGCTATTTCCAGGAGATTTTTAGACACTCAGGTAGTTTAAAGATGTTAATTTTGTTGTTATTCAGCTTTTTCAGTTGTCAACAAAATTTAAGATTTTTTTTTACATTATAAGTTAATAAACGCATGGATTATTTTCAATTGTTTGAACTTCAACTGGTTGAAATATTAACTGGGAGCTTTCTGAACTTAAAAAAGTGAAGCGTTGGATCTATAAACAAAAGTTCTGTTACATTTAAAATGATTAGCTTTGATCAAGTTGAAATTTGAGAAGATGGTTTATTCTACTTAAAAAAATGTTTTGATAAAAACTAATATTTTTAAATGTAACAAATTACAGATTTACTGATTCCATGTTTCACTTCTTACAGTATGTGTGGAATTTGCATGTCTTCCTTTTGTTCATTCTGGCTTCCTCCCATAGTCCAAAAACATGCTTTTTAGGTTAATTAGTCACTCTGCATTGTCCTTTAAGTGTGTGTAGTTCTTTGTGATGCCAGTGGGCACCACATGCTTTTATCAAGGCATCTGATTGGTCAACTTGAGTAGCTATCACCAGAAGAAAAGAAATATCGTGAAAAAATGAAGACCACTAAGAACATGTTGAAAAAGTTGCAGAGCAAGACGTTTTTTCTGACAAATATAATTGGGCAATATCAGTTTTATTTCTTAAACTTCTTTTGGCTTCTTGGAACCAGCAGGTATTTCTTATTAAACGCCATATACAGTCAGTGGTTACTCCCCATGGATAGCTGAAGTTTTTACTGAGCAGTGCAACTACAGTAGTAAAGCACAAACAAGTATAAGCCATTAACCAAAAGACATACTCCCATTTCTAGTAGAAGCATCAGTGATGGTAATTTTGTCTCCTTTTAGAAGTGTTTTTTGGGGGGGAGAGGGTTTGGGTCCCAAGAAGAGCAGGTTCCTTTTGTAGTCAGATTTTTTTTTCTTTTGGATTTGAAAGCGTTCTCTACTCAACAGGAGATGGCTCCACTGACTTGTTATGAAGTGCCAGATTTACCACGTTATACCATACATTCTCACTCCTAACTTGTCATATATGGATGTATGGTTTGGACCCCCGCCCCATTTTTGACGTTTTTGGTATCACTAAGCCGTGGTTTTTTGATGTGCTGGTTGTTCCCATTAAATCACGGGCCCCCAATTCTCAGGACGTGATACACACCTGTCCGGTCTGCATCTGGACTGGTCTGTGTTCCGAGGGTTGGGGACCCCTGACTAGTGTATTCAGTTTTCTCTGTCTTTGGCCCAGTACTAAGCAGCCCTTGGACCAGTCCCGGTTCACGGCCCGGTGGTTGGAAACCCCTGATCTAATGGGAACAGCTAGCATGTTAAAAAACAATGAGTTGGGGACAACCATAGAGTAACACAGAGGGGGACCGAGCCATAAGTCCAAGGGAGTGAGTCTTTTTATAACCCTTGGTAACACATGAAACAAAAAAAGAACTTTTGTAGAATTCTGAAACTGTTGTGGTGTTTTTCGTTACACAAATAATTGGACAGCATAGTTTTTATGTGTTTGTGTGTGTCGAGCCTTGGATGAAACTTGGACAATATACAATTTTTAATTTGCACAATGTAAATGTTCACATTTGAGATATAGAAAGGAAACTGAAACCAAAAACATTCTATTAGTTTCTTTCTATATTGTGAGTACATCGGATTTTACTCAACTATAAAGAGTAGTAGAGGGTTTAAAGGTACAGAGTTAAACCACAGAACATTCATTCGATTTATTCCAACACACAAAGACAAATTAGGAAATATATATATATATATATATATATATTTTCTTTTTACTTTGACGGAATAATCACCTAAAACTCTATAGCCATTAAAACAACAAGGAAATTGACTCCTTCAGATTATTTATACTATCATTTTGCCTTCTAATTTGCCACAAAGGATGAAACACCATTTGGTAGGTAAATCAAAAAGGCAATTTTACTGTCAGATTATTTGAACTTAACAATGCTGTTGCTGTAGGTAGTTAAAAGGAGGCGTTTGATGAATTCCTCACAGAGCTAATGGTTTCTTTTACCCGGGGCTTTGCTTTGCTTAACAGCGTTTGATGTGACTGGTAACTATGGCGAACCGTCACAAGTCCTGCAGAGACTTTTCAAGAGGTTATCCCGCTACACGAAAGTCCACCTATGTTCAGCGCGTTTTAATCCCCAGCACAAACAAAGCGGATTCACTGAAAGGGCCTCGGAGAAGAAGACGATTGAAGGCTGGGATTTAAAAAGAAGGTCCACGGCGAGGTGGGCTTAATGGTGTAGTGATCTGAGATTCCAACATCAGTATCTACAAACACAGACAGCACTCCACATAAGCTGGAGTTCAGAGGATGGAGGTTTTAACTGATGATGCCATCAGATGACATTTTCTCAAGTCGGCCTTTAAATCTGACTTGAATAAAAATCCACATACTCTTTTTGTACACACTATCTATCTATCTATCTATCTATCTATCTATCTATCTATCTATCTATCTATCTATCTATCTATCTATCTATCTATCTATCTATCTTTCTATAACTTTCTTTCAGTTAACACAAATTGTTCTTTATTTTAGAGTAAATTAAACTAAAATAACCAAAAAAATTGATTAAAAAAGTAATTAACTACTGTAGATATCTGACTAATTCAGTTCAGTTCAATTTTATTAATATAGCCCAATATCACAAAAACAATTGCCTCATTGGACTTCATGCCAGTAATTTTACAGAAGCAGAGTGTCGTAAAATATAAACAATAGCTAATTGCTAAACTAAACCGACTAAATAAAACTGGTTATCCCTGCCCTTAGAGCCTCCCTCCTGGTAAGGAAAAACTCAGGAAAAAAAAAGAAGAAACTAGGGACGTCCACATGAGGGAGAGATCCTGTCCCAGGATGGACATGTTAAACATCCCAGGACTGTTAAAGAAGAATTAGCTTATATAACTCTACAACTATATGTTTGAATAGTGTAGCAGATGGGCTTCATCCAGATGGACTGGGGACAGCTGAGGATGTGAGAGGTGCCATAGGCGAGGTCCACTGGCAGGAAAAGACGAGCCACCTGGAATCTCTCCCACTCCGAGACATGAAACGAGCCAGTGACGGGGTCCACTGGCAGGAAAAGACGAGCCACCTGGAATCTCTCCCAATCTGAGATGCGAAAGGAGCCAGTGAGGGGGCCACTGCCAGGAAAAGACGGGCCACCTGGAATCTCTCCCACTCCGAGACATGAAACGAGCCAGTGACGAGGTCCACTGCCAGGAAAAGGAGCACCGACGAGCCTCCTGGAAAATGAAGTCTCCCCGGCTCTCCCTGGAGTGGAATGGGAAAGAAGGAACAACATGTGAATCACACTGCACCAACAGAGGCATGCAGAACTAATTGAGAAATAAATGATAAAGAATATAGGAGAGGAGAAGTAGATGAAAATAGAGGATAGAACCCCAGTGCACCATACTTTACCCAGCTTCTAACTTCTAGCAGCCTTCTATGTTACTATGTAGAGAATCTACATACTTTTAGCATTTCAACCATATACAGCATAAATATATGTAGGGGAGTAGTATGTGTTAAATATTCTCTAATTACTACCTAGCCTGGCAATAGGCCTGTCCAATAATAAATTACTAATAATTGCCTCTAATTTTTTGTTATGTCACGGGAACCAATAATATTGCTTAGTCTTCAATTGTTTAAGTAAAATCAATTGTAGTAACTCAGCTGCATTTCTTACTGACACCAACAACAATTAGAAAGATTATCTTAAATGCATTGCACATTTTTGGAAAAAAAAAAACGCTTTTCATTTTCTTTTATATTTGTTTATTTATTGGTAGCATCTCATCAGTTATTGTTTAATATTCTTACATTAATTTTTCTAGTGTTTAGCAGCAGCAGGAATTCATATTTATTAGGTCATTTCTGCAGTTAGCCTAAAATATTTGTGATTTTAATTTTAATGTATACACTGTATGTATATATATTTTTTGTTATGGCAACAAAAATTACTAACGTTGAGTAACGGGAACTTACAAATTAAGGTATATTTTATTTTGGGAACTTTTCCTTTGGTATGAAAACTCCAATAGTTAAGTCATGTGAACTGATATTTTTTTTTATTTAAGAACTTCATTTGCTTACCAAATGTTTTTTTTTTTTTTAATTTACCTGTTTTTCTTTTTAGGTTTTTGCTTTTAATTTAATCAAATTAAAAAGAATCAATCAATTGACACATTCCTTTTTTTTTTTTTAGCTTTGATAGTGTGTTTGGATTATAAAGGAACAGATTATAAACTGTAGCACATTCACAAAAAAAGCAACTTCTCCATTTAAATACACTTTACAGTGACAGACAATTAAACATGAATTCATTTGCTTCTGTTTAAACACAAGAAGAGATAAAGAAAATAGGAATGGAAAAAAAAACAAAAAACTTTTGGAATATTGAAGTTATGCATTATTTATTGTGCCGCTTCAAGAGCAACTTACTGTTGTGTGAAATTTGGCATTAGGCCTTTCTGTGTGTGTCATTCATGTTTTAAGTCAGCAGACCCAAGGGCAAAGACTGAGTAGCGTGTTTGGTTGGTGAAGTAAACGGGGATGTGTTCACATCCGTGTTTGAGCTTATTTGAATGAGTGATTTGAGGAATACAAATCAGACATAGAGAGCTCAGCCTAAAGGTTTTTCCCTCTTTTTGTCTTTTGTATAAGGCATTATGATTTTCAGCTTTGTTAAACTATGGATTTATTCTGTGACACATTTTTACTGTGAATCTTCTAACAACAGTCTCTATCACATATATCATATGGATTATGAACTTCAATCTTGTCAAAGTTGTTAATATACACATTTTTTTCTCGTATACCCTATGGAAGACAAAGTCCAACCTTGCATTGTGCGTGATTATGCATCACTTTTCATGTATATCACTTTTCATATCATATGGACTACAAATACCAATCTTGTATTGTTTGTGATTATACACTACATCACTGTTTAGGTACTGTATATGCTATAGACTATGTCCTCCAATCTTGTATTGTGTGTGATTATACATCACTGTTTACGTATATCCTATGGACTTCAAATTCCAGTATGGCACTACTTTTAGCTTTATGGTGTGGTTTATTTTAACCTGAATGTGTGAAACCTTAAAGTCCCTTACAGTTTTTGGTAACTAAGAGATTTAATTTGATCCTAATCATAGCTGAAGACAGTTTGTTAAAACTACATTTAAAGAACATTTTCCCCCGGAAATATATTTTATTTCCAAGCACAATAGCCAGTTTTTTTTTTTTTTTTCTTTCTTTTTTTTTTTTGGTCATATTACCAATTTAACAGCATGAAGAAAGGATTGTTATTTCTCCAATTAAGAGTGTTGGGTGAGATAAAAATTGTGAGATAAAAGCGCAAAGTCATCTGCATACATTCGTAGAATTTCTTTATTACAGCCAACAGTTTATTTATCTACGTTTTTACTTTCATGTATTTTGTGTGAAATTTTGATGTAGAATGGAGTATATGAGTGTGATTTCTGTAGTCTGCCTGCTTTAGTTAATATTATTTTTGCTCTTCCCTGTTCTCAAAACTAAGATGTTGAATAAAAACTTTTTCTGCGAGCACATTTTATGGTCTCTGCATATGAAAATTCAGCAGCATATAGTGCCGATTCTGGCAGCCACAAAGAGATGCATGTCACCGCCATCAACATTTCGTATTGCTTAGTCCCCTGAAAAGCACAGAGTGTGCCATTACCAGCTCCATTCATGATGTGCTCAACATCTCAGTCTGCCGCGGTCCTCTCTTGTTAATACAATTTAATTTGGTGTCTTTTGCATTAGATTTAAAATTGCTGTTGCCATGGTGATGTGCATGCAAAACATCTTGCAGCAGCTTGTTATTGCTTCATTACAAGATGTTTGAAGTGTTTTTTATCCTCTACTTTGCTTTTTTTTCTTTTTTTTTTTTTTTGCTGGAACATGAGATAAGCAGACCGTAGCTCCATCAAAAGATGTCCTCCCCTGCATGTAATTACCCTCCAGGATAAGCCCATATTATTCTCTTTATAAGTGACGCTTATTCTGGTCCATCAAACCTGCAGGGCAGACTTACACTCCAAACTACTGTTACCAACTTCTCAGAAGAATGGCCACTAGTGGCTATCCTGCAAGTAGCTATGAATGACTTAACTCACTTGAATTGCAAAATCATTTGCTTATATGGGGGTAAAGGAAGCTGTGGGTAAAAAAGTTTACATTGTGGGATCGGGAAATAGAATTAATAAACAAGTAAAATGTTTTTTTTTTATTAATGCTTTATGACATGTTAATAACATGGTCATAAAAGTAAGGTCTTTCAGTTGGCTTTTAATAAAGGATAATACATTAGGACAGTTGGAGGCTGAGTCCATTATCAGCCCAGATTTGAAAAATAAATAATAAAAAAAATATAAAGTTACAGTGAGGTTAGCTTGAGATAACACTGTGTCTTCAGTATGGAGAGTGGCACAAAGCAAAGTGCTGCCGGTTTCTCCACAGAACTTTCTGTGGAGGTTAGGGATTTTTCTCCTCCACCCTCTCCTGAGGCAGGCGCTCATGATCCAATTTGAAGGGAACTGGTAGTCCAACAAATATGCTACCATAAAACACAGTATGGTTTCAGGATTTGAAGTCCTGCTTTGCCCCAATAAATAGAATCAGAATTCCAATTGGTCACAACCTGAACAAGGACCTCTTTTGTGTTCCTGAAAGCACCACTGTAGTGTCAAAGATAAAAGTAGAGTCTATTGTTTTGTGCTACTTTACCTACACAACATCAATTTTACTCAACAGGGTTGAGCAGGCAGGGGGTCTTAGTGGGAGAAAATTAAAAAGGATTATGGGATAGAGTGTCCCTTTTACATTCCCTTCAGGTCAACTCAGCACTAGGAGCCGCTACGCTTGTCAAACATGCCCTATGGTGTGGCCCTGCACAGCGTCTGGACTTCACGAATCAACTGTGCGCATCCTTTCGTCTGTGATGTATCATTACCTCCCAGCTTTTTGGGGCCAATTGTGAGGCACAGTCAGAAATAACAAGTTCCAACAGTGTGTGAGCTGTCAGGTCATTGAAAGGACTCAGAGCAGCAACAGTCAGTTCAGCAGGTTCTCTGTAAAGCCGGCAAGTTGGGAAGGATTATAGTTTATTAGTGTTAAAATATGACATAAAAAGCTTTAAACCTTTAAATGATCTCATGGGACTCTCATTGTTAAAATTTATAATAGCACCCAGAAATCTTTCCTGACATCATCCTGGAGCATACTGTATATCTGCCTTTAGTAGCCCCGGCCATCGCCACACTGATTTTAGCGATGTCTGGGGTTAGTGGCCGACACCGCGAGCTTTATGGAGAAATTAAGTGTTTGTGTTTGGCTGTGGGCGGTGCTTGCACAGCAGACTCTTCCTGACAGGGGGCGGTTCTCACTTTGTGACATCAGCTCATGAGAACCTGCTGGTTTTTATGGGTTGGGACGGACTAGTGCTCGGAGCGCTAGTTTTTAGAGAAATACTCAGAAATGGATAAAAAAAATACTGATTTGGGGTTTTTGGTGTGAAACGAACCTTAAAATACATTTAAAAGCTGAAAAAGCTGATTGTACATGGTATAGGCCCTTTAAGCACTTGAGTCAAAGTCACACAGAATAAATTATGTTAATAATGTTAATTATTGTTGGATTTGTTGTTTTTCTGAATTTCATGAGTAATTTGGGTGTTGAACAGACATTTTTCCAATTGTCCAACAGCATTTGAATGCAGCATATCTAAGTTTTTTTTTTTCTTTGAGGGACATCATCCCAGTGGTGCTGTTGGCACTAATGAATAAATCAAAATTATGTTTATGTTGATAATGTGTCGCATGTGGGAGCAAAGCTGGATTGAAAAGCTTATTTTCTCCACATCAGAATCAGCTGATTTACTTTGATCGCAAAAATGGTCAAAGAGTGTTGGTAGGTCAAAGAGCATGGTATCATCGACAGGTCTGGCATGACAGGTTTAAAAGATAGACTTGCAAGTAAGCAAAGAACCTCATTTCCATCCACCTGCTAAGCAAAACACATTTTTTCACAGAAAGACCAAATAACCCCAGTGCACAAACATCCTGTAAAATAGTTCTTTCAGGTCTATAAATATTGATCTTCTGGTGGCCATCAGGCTGTCACACTTCCATAAGGATATGTGATGTGGGTATATAGCGGGAAAAATTGTCTTATTTGCCGTCTTTGCCACCTTACATCTGAACATCCTTAAAAAAATGTCTGTAAATCATTGCACACGGTGGTCTACAACAGATTGGCTGCGATCGATTGAACCGTCCGGGTCTTATGTGCGTCCGGATGCATGACAGATGAGAAAGATAACCACGACACTGGAGGGGTGTGGAGGGAAAAAAAGCTTTCTGAGACATGCAAATAAATCTTTGCTGTCAATATTATTGTGATTTACAGAAGACGTTTCAAGGACGTTCAGTGTATTTACCTCAATCCGGCTTCTCTTCCAGCCTGTCAACTCTTTTGCAGTGGCTTTAGATTGGAAAGGTCAGACACTGGTGGTAATCTTTTAATTTGAAAAACCTATTTTTCTTTAAATGCCACATCTTTATTGTAAATCATACAAATGATTTCGTATTTGGGGATGTATCAATGTTTTATTTAAAACTTAAAGGAAATAGAAGGAACTAAAGCAAGAAAAAGACGAGCTGCTGGATGACCTCCATTGTTGTTGCTGCTTTTCTACAATGACACACTAGCAGCTTACACCACGGGGGAAAATAAACCGCTCAGTGGAAGCGAGGCTTAACTGAGTGGAAAAGCTCACCAGAATTACCTACACCACAGCACTACTCCTCCCGTACCGGACCGCTCAGTGGAAACGAGTTCAGGCACCTCTAACCCAGTATAGGGACCTTAACCCAGTACTGGTTCAGGGTCTGTTACCTAGTCTGGTACCACATTTCAAGGATTGGGGGCTTGTAATTTAAAGGGAAAGGCCAGAACATCCAAAAAAACGATGAAATTGGGACACCTAAAATGTCAAAAAGTGATGGTGGATTGTGCCTGAACCATACGTCCATATATGATGACTCAGGAGTTAGAATGTGTAGCTCTGGCAGGACGTAATTAAAGGGTTTTACCACCACTGACACAGAATTTAACTGTTGAAATTCCTTACCAATTGTTGGTTGTTTGTCGGATTTGATGGAAAAATGGATACGAGGTGAAAAGCTTTAGCTAATGGAGGATTTTTCCTTTATTTTGTTTTCGTTGAGCCCTCCTTCAGAGATCCATCAGCGATGTTAATAGGACTTTCCTTTGTTGGGTTTTCTCGGTGCTCTGCTGGAAATGCACGCCTAAATTCAAATTCAAAGCCAGAGACAATCACCAAAAGCTCATCATCTGCAGGACATCCTGCCTCCCCTGGAAAGCAGTGACCTTTTTTCAGCCAGGCCATCCTGCTAAAACCTGCAGACTCATAAATGCCATTCTTGAAAACCCCGTCAAGGCTCTGCAAGCCTGTCCTCACATGTGCAGAGGAGGCAGATAGTACACTGGCCCGATTGAATGACTGGCTGCTTTCCTGTCAATGTCTCCTCAGCGCAAACACCTGACAGTGGGCAAGAAAAGGAGGTCATGTCTTCAAAGTGATCCTGCCCCTCTGCATCATGTTCTCCATCCATCGCCTTCACCCGTTTCAACACCCACAAACCTGCTTATTCCCAGCCGTCGCGGTAATACCAGTCATCAGGGTGATGCGGAGCACCAAACCTGTAATTTCCAGGAGGCCTGCACTGTGGGGAGATTGACTAGAATATGATTTCTTCCACTGCCTGATGCTGATGAAGCCAACAGTTTGTAAAATAAACTATAGGTATCAGGTAGTGCAAAGTGACACACATGACATGATATTTAATGGAGGGATTGAAGGGACTATTAAGTTAGTGCACCTCACTGTAAGGTTGTACTTTTAAATACAGCTGCACTTACTACTCAACATTTAATATCAGTTGAACTGAGACCAAACTCATAGGTTTTCTCCAACATTCTACCACAGATTTTAAAATGATGAGCATTAAGACAACTAATACTCCTAATATTAATTGGAAAATCCTAAAAAAGTGACAGCGAGTTATCACGGATACATCAGCGTCATTAAGTTTGACACTGTGTTGAGCGCTCTGGTTGTAATTGTTCCCTCCCTCATCACAACCGCCGTACCATGACCAATTCCTCTGTCTGTAGAACGCATCGCAGACGCCGACTTGCACACATGCGTGCAAAACCATTTGACTTGTAATACATTTGTACAAACACAGTTCAAGGGCCTCTAAGGGCTGACAAGATGCTGAGCTGGGATTCATAAAAACAGACAGAATGTGTATGACGATGTCTATTGTACAAGGTAGATGAAGTAATTGTAGTACGTTATTAACATTTCTAAGAAATAAATTGTATTTTTTTTTCTCATTTTATAATTTTAATTAACTCTTTTACATTTGCAACCTTCAGAGTCAATATTGTAGATTTGTCCTTTAAAGTCCCACTCTGATCATATTTTGATCTATTTTCCAAGTGTTTTTAATTATGATAATGTCATTTTTAGCCAAAAAAAGTGTCATTTTCTAGGACATAGTTTCTAAAGAGAGGAAGGGAAGGGCATCCGGCGTAAAAACTCTGCCAAAATCACTGATGCGAAACAGTGGGTGCTGTTACGCTGTGGCGACCCCGAAAGGGATAAGCCGAAAGTGAACTACTACAGTTTCTAAAGAGAGGCAGGAGTTTCTTAGAAATTTTCCTCTGAGTTGTGGGCGGGACTACTGGCACAGAGTAAGCCCGCCCCTACTTCTCGTTATCCATCTGTGTGCACACGTTGGGGGTGTGATGGGGATAACCATCCTAACATTACCGGTGGAACAAACGTGAGAGCAAAATTCAAGTCAACACATTGTCATTCCCAAGTCGTCACACATTGACTTTTATCGGGTCCCCAGTTTGGGGACACCCAAAGGGTCCGCAATCCTTGGGATGGGGTGCCGGTCGCGGTATCGCATGCAGACTGGTCCTAACCCGGCACGGGACATGGTAACAGATGCGGTACAGGATCTGACTTGGTATAGACGCGGTTCTCATTCTCAAACAGGGCCTGGACATAGTTCTGGACACAAACTGGTACCAGGCTAGGGTACCAGTTCTGGGTTAGGGCACTGGGGTCCTGTACTGGACCGGTTCCAGTTTGCAGCCCGGTGATTGGGACCCGTGATTTACTGTTGTCTTTTGTCTGTCTTTCTGGTGCAAACTGTCAAATCCAAAAATGTTTTTGTCCCAATGGTTTCGTTTTTTTGTTTTTGTACTGAGATGCATAAAAGGAGACGCCAACATTTTGGTGCTAATGGGATACAACAACATTTTTGGAATATGAAGAGAAAAAATGTCTACAGTTGATGGTGCAGAGAGTTTTTTCAAGGTCACGACATTCATTCATTCATTTACTTACTTTATTTCTATTGGTGTCTTATCTCACATTTGCCAGAACTGATGAATACTGAAATTTGAGCAAAGAAAATCCATGAATTTCAGTTTATTTATAAAACACCAGTTTAAAAACCGAAGGTATCCCAAGGCGAAAAGCCGAAAAACCTTGGATGTAGCTGTAAAAATCATGATTTTTGTAACCGATGTGGCCCATACAAATCTAACAGATCACATTCAGGAGTTTTTGGTGTAATCCCTTGACCTGATGAGTAAGAGGCAAGAGTGAAAACAAACATATCCCTCAAAATGGAGGACAAGGATTAAACATCCAGCAAAACCAGTAACTTCATTAAAATTTTATGCAGTAGCAAAGTTTAAAGTCTAGCCTTGAAGACACAGATTGCCTGCCTCCTGAACTGAAAAAGTGAATTGATTTCACAATAAAAGAGAGCCTGATAGCCGAGGGCTCTGCCGTCATTTTAGTCATGGAAACAACCATTTCGAAGCCTAAGAAAGCAACAGAGTTCTGTTTGGAAAATATGGAACGGTGAGTTTTTTCAGAAAAGATGAAGCCTTTTAACACCGGATCTTTAGCTACACTGTTGAGATTTTTTCAACTACCGTAACTCTTTGACTGTCTACATAATCTACATAATACACAAAAGAGTGTGTATTACTTATCTGTCATTGGTGGTGGTTCTAGTTTTAAAGGGGCAAATGTCAGAAGGAACTTAACGTTTGACGTTAACGTTAACTTAACGTTCTTCTATGTCACTTTTTGACCTTCTAGGTGTTCCAACTTGCTGTTTTTTGAGATGCTGGCTGTTCCTATAAAATATGCGAATAAAAACACACAGACACCACACAAACATAAAAACATATAGAAGAATAAAAACCTAAAATATCATAAAAAAATCTATTAGTTAAAAAAGTAAAAATATGAAATAAAATTATAATGAATCCGTAAGATATTTAGAAATCAAAACCTGATACAATAAAAACTATAAAATGTTAAAAAATTAAAACTCAGGGAGGTTGTCTTTTGATGTTCAGTCAGGGAGTTGTACTGTCGTTGTTATTGCACGAGGGATGAAAGACCCCCTCAGTCTGTCTGAGGAGCACCAGTAGTGGGTCACGGTACAGAGTTAGAGTACCAGTACTGGATTACGGTACTAGGTTAGGGTACCAGTACTGGATTATGATACCCAGTACTGGGTTACGGTACTAGGTTAGGGTACCAGTACTGGATTATGATACTGGCGCCCCAATTTGTCTAGGGGATCTGGGGCCTAACATAAAGATAAATTAAATAAAATGTGTAACAAAACACAACACAAGTGTCTCCATAAAAAGTTAAATTATTTAATTTACAAGAACAAAACCACCAAAATAATTAAAAGTGAAGCAAAAAGCTTCAGGGTGAACCAAGGCCAAAATAACAAACAAAACCCCAACTAGCTCAACCCAGGGAGCTTACCTGCAAAAGAAACTAACAGAATGACAAACACTAACCTCCCTGGACTAACAAAAACATGAGAAAACATTTACTAAAGAAAATGGCGGTTCACCCCTACAGCTTCACTTAAACTAAACCAACACTAAACACAGAACACAGAGTGGGACCTAACACAAAACACCAAAGAAACCACAAAGTGCGCACAAATCAAAACAGGTGGAGAAGTTCACTGAGCTGCAGTGGAGACTGTTGCAGCCCAGCTCCCTTCCCGTGGTCTGGAGGTCCAAATGGGGCTTTTGAAGGCTCCCCTCCTTCAGGTCCAACCAATGGGGAGCCACGCCTCCAGCACCACACCTGAAACAAATCAAGACAGAAACACAAACAAAGATCCACAAAACACAAAGAAGTCCCACTCTGACAAAAATACACTAAACCAGGAGAACCAAAACCAAATACGGCCACAGCCGTAACAGCACCAGTACTGGTTACGGTACTTGGTTAGGTTACTGGGTTCGGGTACCAGTACTGGGTTACGGTGCAGAGTTAGAGTACCAGTACTGGATTATGGTACTAGGTTAGGGTACCAATACTGTATTACGATACCAGGTTAAAGTACCAGTACTGGGTAACGGTACTGGGTTAGGGTACCAGTACTTGGTTAGGTTACTGGGTTAGGGTACCAGTACTGGATTATGATACCGGGTTAGAGTACCAGTACTGGGTTAGGGTACCAGTACTTGGTTAGGTTACTGGGTTAGGGTACCAGTACTGGATTATGATACCGGGTTAGAGTACCAGTACTGGGTTACGGTACTTGGTTAGGTTACTGGGTTAGGGTACCAGTACTGGATTACGGTACTAGGTTAGGGTACCAATACTGTATTATGATACCGGGTTAGAGTACCAGTACTGGATTACGGTACTAGGTTAGGGTACCAGTACTGGGTTAGGTTACTGGGTTAGGGTACTGGGTTATGGTACCAGTACTGGGTTATGGTACTTGGTTAGGTTACTGGGTTAGGGCACCAGTACTGGGTTAGGGTACCAGTACTTGTTAGGGTACTGGTATAGAGTATCAGTACTGGGTTACAGTACTGGGTCAGGAGGAAAAGGAAGGGAACTAAGCCCTCAGACAGAGGGCAGGATCAGTGCACACTCCATGCCAGCCCCCCAGGGAGCAGGGCTCCAGGTCCCTCACATGATATAATGAAAATAATTTTTTGGAGTTGTCCAATGGTCATAGGGGTTGAAATTATGGCTTTTTTAGGGGTGAGGGTCAAATCAAGATTAGGGTACCGGTCCAGTCCACATTCCGCTACCTGACCATGTCCTGGAGGTTGGGGGACCCCTGGTTAGAGTATGCATTTTTACTCTGTCAGGACCAAGCGGCCCTGCGACCGGTATCAGTTCATTGCCCGGAGGTCGGGGACCCCTGATTCAATAGGAGCAGGCAGCACATCAAAAAACAACAAGTTGGCGACACCCAAAAAGTGACGCGGAGGGGGCCTGAACTACACATCCATGTATGATGAGTTGGGAGTGAGAATGTGTTGAAATCATAGCGTGCTATTATAATAGCATTTCAATAAGTCATTTTTTTTTTTTTTCAGAGAACATCTAAATGTTGTGGCGGGCACTGGGTTAATATGCAGCAGCCTTGGTTTCATCCTCTAAATTAAGCTTCTGTTGTGTTGCTAGGAAGGGGCAACACCACTACTTACTTATTAACTTGATATATTTTAGCAGTGGATGCAGTTTATGAAACATGTAAATCTTGGTTAAATGGTGGCAAATATCCTTTGCTATTCATTGTTGTTAAGGTTCTTACAGGAATAGTTGCATATGCAGTTTTGCAGCTTTATTTATGTACATGTTGCCTCATTATGTAGGTTAAACTTCAAATGTTTTATGCATTTCCTAAGGGAATCGAGACAGACCGGGTTAAAAATTTATGTCAATCTACTGTGGAATTTCCATAGAAGACATTTTTATAGCTTGGGTAAGAAGTATCAAAACATTAGTTCAGTTTAGCTTTGCAATAGTCAAAGTGAACCTGAGGCATGTTGTGCAAAACTACTTGTGTTGTATAAAAAGATTCATTCAGATGAAGTCTAGTTACCATGGAGAGTTATTCGGTTTTGACTCTTTAGTGAATATTAACTGATTTAATCTTAATTTAGAGCCAAACTCAATTGCATGAAAGCAGATTAAATTCAATTCAGTTACTAAAGAGATTTCTCTCTGAAATGCTAATCAGGACCAGAGCAAGCTAACATTCAGGAAAGAAAATTTGTCTCTTTTGTCTTGTTTTTGAGAGTTTTGTTTACTCAAGGTAAGCGAAAAAAAACTATTTATTTTTCCAAAAAAATGGCCTAATAGCTTGCTGTCTAGAGAAAATTAGAAATAGTTTTCTCCCTAACAGAATACACTCTTCCTTATTTAGAGATCAGTAAAAAAAAACAAGTTTGTTGGATATCTGAGCCAAAATTGTAAAATCAACTTATAAGGAGTTAACCCTCTTAAAGAAGTCACCTCAGCTGATGTAAACTGTAAGAAAAACACACGAGATCTTCGGCACATTTTGATTTGCTTTCTATAACTTAAAAAAAAAGGTTCTACTCTTGATTTTAACAAAAAAATCGTAAAAGGAATACAGCCACACATGAAAATGCAAAGATAATTTCTGGTGAGCATTGCACTCTAACATAACAGAAAACTATAGTTGTGTTAAAATTCAGCCAGGAATTGTGCTAATGTTTAAAAAAAATAGTGTTTCCTCATTTATTGTAGGAGTTATGTTTAAAAATAATATGCAATAGAATAAATCCACAAAGATAGATATTTCAAGACTGTTTAATCTCTTACTACACATTTATTACACTTTTCTCAGACAGATGTGAACATTTTCACACATTTCTTATATTTAAACTCAAACTTTTATTGGAGTATCAAAAGTATCATTGAAGATTTGTGTCAATTTGGGTACATTAAAGGCATTCTGTACAGGAGACGCAGCATGAGATTAATCGACAATCTCTCCAGCCAATCAGAACTGCAAAACGAACGGCAATCCAAACAATCTACAATATAGCGTCTATATTGATGCATTTCCAAAAGTATTGAGCTTCATAATTATTTTCAACTTCTGCTTCATCTCTATTAACTTCTATCCAATCATAGGCTGATGAAGCCTCATCTTAGCCAATCACGTTTGTGCATCTGATTTTAAATGTCTTCCTTTTATTCAGTTGTAGATCTGTGATCTGCTCTTCTCTTCCTCAGCATCATTCATCTTAAGTCTTCGTGCTCGTCTGTAGCACTCATCAAAACACAAGCCTCGCTTTAAGCTCTTTTATTATCCCTCTTGGGATCTGAGCACCAAAGAATGGTATTCACAACAAATATGTTTGGCATGTCTCATTCTGAACTGTCTCTCCTGATTAAAAATATATTTCTTGAGACTCTGTGGCAGAAAATTGCTTGGCTGTTAGTTTTTAATGTAAGCAATAAAAGTTCCAATCAAGTCTTGCCGTTTTTCCGTTTCTGTCGCTCGTAATACAAAAACTCTCATAACCAAGCAATATTGCTTTTGGAATGGACATTAGAAAGAGGCAACAATATGGAATTGAATTGTTAATTGAGCTGAATCAAATCGTACATCAAATCTAATTTCAAGCCTGTGGATCCAAATCAAATCAATTCAGGAGTTTGACAGTGACGCCTGGCCCTGCCTAGACTTACACACGGACAGACTTATGAGCTTCATCGCCGTCGCTGTTTTCAGCAAATGAAAAGGCTAGAAAGTTGCAGCTATAGCAACTGAAATTGACTGGAAGGTTTTTTTTTTCTCAGATTGATTCTTGTAGACTTTCTATGCCAAAACTCTGCATTCTAGACTCTAAAGCTAGCCTAGTATTGCAGTTCCTTAGATAACCACTGGAAGGCCGGTTTCAAAATTCCAGTTGACCACTCATTGGGGTGTTATTTGATTGGCAGGTTGATGAACCAATTCATAATTTCAACAGAACTCACACTTTTCTTTGTCCCACACATTTGGTCGCAACACCTCAGGCCTTGTTCAGAATGTCACTGATGATATCAGAGACTATTGGTCCAATTCATGCATTTTCAGGTCGTTCAAACAAAACTATGAAAAACAAAATGCTTTTTCAACTATCTAAGCATGACTTTACTTATGTCTTAATGCCAATTGTGCTTACAGGTGGATACAGGCTTTCTACGGGCAAATTTGCACCGGACACTTATGTGGCCCAAAGTAAATATCAAGGTGAGTCCATAGGGAAAAAAAATTCATGCACATTTTTCTCTACGGGCATGCTGTAGGCCAGCAGTGTCAAACTCAATCGCACAAGGGACCAAAATTAAAAACACACCTTTGAAAACGAAACTTTTCTACATAATTATGAACTAGATATATAGCATTATCTGCGATAATGCTAGTGTGAACGCTGTAGGATAAATTTGGCCACTAAAGATGCTAGTGCTGATAGCTAAAATTGATAGCTAAAAACACTGAAGGTGATAGCTGAAAATGCTGAAGCTAATAGCTAAAAAAGCTGAAGCTGAGTGCAAGATAAAATATTAGCTAAATGCATGATTACCACTGAAAACTAAAATAAAAGAACTTATATTTGCCAAAACAGCTAGCATGTTGTTGAAAAAATAGCTAAACTTCAAAATATCAAAAACAAAAAGTCTAAATAAGCCAAAATAGCTAGCATGTAGCTGAAATATTAGCTAAACTCCAAAATAGCCTAAGAAACAAAAAACAAAAACAAGCCTAAATTAGCCAAAACAGCTAGCATGTAGCTGAAAAAATAGCTACACTTAAAAATAGCCTGAGAAACAAACAAACAAAAACAAGCCTAAATTAACCAAAACAGCTAGTGTGTAAATATTAGTTTAAAAAAAACTTATAAAGAAAAGCCTAAATTAGCCAAAACAGCTAGCATGTACCTGAAATATTAGCTAAACTTCAATATAACCAAAAAAAAAATCTAGTGAATGCCAAAATAGTCCAAAAAGCTAGGAGAATGTCAATTTTTCTAACTCTAAAACTATAACTTTTTAACATAATTATGAATAACTAAAAAGACAGGAATATTTTTTCCAGAATAAATCAACTTAAACCTTAAATAGCTTTCAATATTTTACTCTCCATAAAAATATACTTTGTCAAAATACTACAAGTTAGAAATGAGCGCAAGATAACATTGGGCCATTGATAACAATAAAATAAAATGATCTGGAGGGCTGGATCCGGCCCCCGGGCCTTGAATTTGACATGTGCTGTTGGCAATAGGTCATAGCAAACACATAAACAAAACACAAACACCTGCACATCCTGTGTGTGCAGTAAGGGGTCGGTACTTGGACCTTACCAATCACTAGTGCACAGTACAACAGCATCACCTGTACATCATAAGTGTGTATAACTTACAAAGACTACACAATACACTTGCCACATGATGCTACATTTTCACAACAACCCCTTAAGGGCTCCTCAGTTCCCTTGAGATGCGACCACTCCTGTCAATGACCCTCCTTCGATCCTGCCACACCTGTATGATTCAACCCCCCATGCACAGGTGACTTGGTGACTAGCTGGACCACTCAAGAACATCCTACGGAATAACCAAGACGTGGTCAAACCGCACCTCCACTTTGTGTCTTATCCTTCCCCAACAACTATTTCCTAGAAACTTTTGACAATGACGGAGTGAATTCATGTAGAAACCTCAGAGATTTCTGATTCCTTGACAAAACATGCATCTATTTTCGTCAGTCGTGACTGGATGCTCATATGGATTTAATCTCAGGCAATTCTTGTATCCCCCCCCACTCCCTCACTTTTCCTTTTTAACCACCTCATCCATTATTCACTGACAGTGGACAACACTGTCATATCGACTATTTTTTTTTTTTTTAAAGGTGCACTTCTACAGTATGTAGATAACACCTGCTCAACTGGGAGATGGAGAGTTGCATTAAATATGTCAATATCCCAAAGCTCACAAGCCTTCATTTTGAAACTTTTTTTTTCCTTTTTTTTCCCCAGGCAGTTTTGAAGGGTAGGGGGAGGTGGAACAGAGATGTTCCAGTTTGCCTTGAGGGAATATTTTCTGCTTCTATCACTTCTGTTGACAAGAGTGTGTGCACTCTCTAGCTTTCATTTCCCCACCAGGCAAGGTCACCTGCATCATTTGCATTTCATGAAATTGTTTCTGAAAGGGGGGAAAAAAACAACAATTCTTATTTGTATTAATGTGCGTGTCTGTGCTACTTTTTTTTTTTTTTGCTGAATATTCAGCATCTCCAAGAAGTAAACTCCATGAATCAAGTCTGATTATAAATAATAAAAAAAGGATGTGGAATTGGTCACGCAAAGGAAATGAGTGTTTTCGGGTGGAGACTCAGATATTGCAAATGTATATGCCATCGTCCTTGAGGCAACTCCAGTCTGACTTTTCCCAAACTGAATGCAAGTTGGCATAAAAGCAAAACAAAGCCGTGTGTGATCTCACAGAGATGCTACTATGAATGCACATAATCTCTGGGCGAAAAAAATGCTCACAAAAATATGAGTTTTGCAACTTTCTGTTAAGTTTTAAAGAAACCTGTTTGAGCTCATTATGTATTGTCTGAATGGTGACTGAGAGCTAAATGATTAAGCCAGAGACTAAATGTTACCTAAATGATCTAAAAAGTCAAAAGATAATTCTAAATTCTTTTTTTTTTTTCTAACAACTAACTTCCACTTTCTGGACCAACTCAATCTCTTTCAAGGCCACAGGGTTGCTGGAGCCTATCCCAGCTACTGTTGGGCGCAGGTCATTAGAAGCTCCATACTTTTTTCTAATCCCTTTCAGGTTAACAGGGTTGCTGGAGCCTATCCAAGAAACGTTTGAGTGAAATTATGATATATATATATATAAAATTAAGATTATATATAAATTAACATCGCATACCAGGTCCAACTGAGCTACTGTTAGGCAAAGGGGTTAATGAGTAGGAACACGTGCGTGGGATTTATATCGCCAACTAACTGTGGTTCTAGTACCATAAAATCTCTGAGCAATGGCCATCAAAGGAAAATAAAATCCATCCATCTTCAGAACCCGCTGAAACGCTTACAGGGTTGCTGGAGCCAACCCTGCTACTATTGGGTGTGGAGTACACCCTGAACTAGCCGCCATGCAGTCCATTCTTGTTTGGACAGGATAGACTGGATGATACACCAGTCTATAGGAGAGCACAATTAACACTATTGTTAGGTTAACAACTGGGATTTTACCTCCCAACCAACTGTTACAAATCCGATCAAGACACTGAGAAATATCATAGCAAAGTAGAACCTATTCATCTTCAGAATCAGCTGAATGCTGTCTGTTGTCGTTGATCTCTTGAAGCCAACACAGATACTGTTGGTTGCAGGTTGAGTTCACCTTAACCAGGACTCCAGTCGGTTGTTTCCAATTTTTCAAAAGCTCCAATTGACTTATGGGAAAGTTTCTGATAGGAGTCAAATATACTGAAGTTGTACAATATTTTTTTAAATAGGCTTTTTTTCACCTTTAGTCTGCATTAGATCAGGCCCCTTAAGGCTGGATCTGCTTTTTAATGCTTTAGTATTTGTCCATATCTGTCTATTCTTACATTTTCTTGTCTTTTATTGTTTTATTTTTCTTTTGTATTTTTCCTTATATTTGAGTCTTTTTTTTCCCTTCTTTTTTGTGATTCCTATTTTGGTAGTTAATTGTGGATTTTTGCAGATGATGGTATTTAGGGGTCAATTAGGGGGCATTTAGTCCCGCCCCCAGCCCCCTCTTGATCATGCATATTTCTGGCCTTGTGATGGATTTTCTATTTTTTGTCATATTTTGCATTTTTTTCCATTACTGGTCCATTTCAATGCTTCATATTTTTTTAATGTTTTAATTTAATTTAACCTTGACCCTAACATTGTTTTCAAAGGATTTAAAAACAAAACAAAATCAGAGTTTTCTCTTAATTTTTTTTCAAAATAATTGTTAATATTTTTAGAAGTTACTTAAATGTT
>NW_023417439.1:13930-14733 GCF_002922805.2 Oryzias melastigma | reverse complement strand
GGCTACAGTGAAACTGATGGAGAGATTGAGTCAGAATTTAGACGGGTCCCTGTTTGGGTTTACTGTGGAATGTCAGTGTGGGTCATCTTGGATGGTTTCAGTGGAAATGACTAGAACTACATTATTAATGTGAGGTGAAGGTGTTTGGAGTGTTCCCATTTAAAGTGTATTTAAGTAGGTATAGAGAGAAAACTATCTTTCATACAGTCCTACAAGTAAAGTTCCCAGTGTCTAATTTGGATGATTGTCCAGATGTTCAAGTGTCATTTGGGCAAAGTCTATGTTTATTTTCTCATGTTTTTTTCTTTGGGTTTGTCTTAAAAATAGTTCTTTTTGATCCTCTTGAACATTAGTAACCATTAAAATAAATGTTTTTATATACATTCATTTAAAATTAAAAACATTTCCAAAAGGTTTTCCTTTAAAGTCCCACTTCAAACATCTTTTGATGTATTATAAAAGCAATGTCAGGGATCTTTTAATTATGATTATGTGTTTTTTTTTAGCCTATTCCAAAACCAATTTTGTTTGAGAAAAGGCTATTTTTTTATTAACCTTTTTTTCTTTTAATTGAGCAGACCCAATAATTATATATTCTTTAAAAACTACTTGAATGGTGTATATGTTACAATGAATTGGTACTTTGCTTTTTGAGTCTGCTCGGATTTAATTAGTGGATTTTGATAACCAGGCCTTGAAATAAATAATATGTGTTACACATTCTTTCTCATCTGAGGTTGTTTTTATTTAATGTCTAATATGTTGCTTTTTCGGTACGTACCATTAAATTCATGACCATTTAA
>NW_023417439.1:5403-6527 GCF_002922805.2 Oryzias melastigma | reverse complement strand
TATTCTCTGATTTCCTGTGGTCATTAGTAAAAAGCACAGAACTGCGTTTGAAGATAGAGGTTGGTTCTTTATGATCTGCAGATGTTTAGCTAAAGAATGATTGAGCTAACAGGCTCACACAACAAATTAAACAAGGAATCAGAGTATGATATGGTTTTGCCAGAAAGACGTTAGGGGAACTGCAGGAAGGTTGAATGGATGGAGATGGAGATGATTGAGTCTTTGGTATTTCGAATACTTGGTCCAACATTTGCTGGCTCCAGCAGCCCAAATGAACGTGAAAGGGGTTAAGTGGGTTCCAAAGATGGATGGATGGATGAATAGTCCAGCAGTACAAGTCCTTTAACATAATTTTCTGTAGGATCACGCAGGACTTTATGGTTAGAATCGAAACCACTATGATATGTACACAGTATTGGGTAGTTTTACTACTCGATACTAGCGCATGGACTCACGGTTGGAAGAGGTTTGGTGTGAAATGTCAACGCGTTCAAATCTTGTTCAGGCTTTTGCTTTTACAGCACTATTCCAATAAATATAAGACTTGGTGTCACACAGGCCGCCTTTTTTTCGTGAGATAACGACATCAGTTTCTCTTGACAATGATTTGTTGTGATAACATCATTTTCTCAAGATAATTACATTGTCTACTTGTGATAATAACATCTACCTTTTTTATTGTCTCATGTTAACAATTTTTTTAAAATCGTGATGACAACATCTACTTGTTTTATTCTTGTTTTTTCGCAATACCGACTTATTTTTTTTTATAACAACATTGTTTTTTCATGATAACAACATTTACCATTTTTTTCCCTCTTTTTTCTCTCGTTAACAAGATTTATCTAATTGTGATAACGACATCTACTTCTCCCTTATTTTTATTTTCTAAGGATAACGACATTTACTATCGTGAGAAAATATGTTTTATTCTCATGATAATGAGACGGAAGATATCATTATAACGAGATAACAAAGAATCTGATTACAATTTATTATTGTGATGATAATATATTATTGTTATCACAGAACAAATTGTATTATTTGTTCCAAAAAAATGCAAGTAGGCTGCTGGCGGCTTTCACACATGATAGATTTAAAAAAAAAATAATAATTTTGTCGTT
>NW_023417439.1:0-5344 GCF_002922805.2 Oryzias melastigma | reverse complement strand
AATGCATAGAATACATTTCTGTCCAACACACAGATGCTGTTCGGGACTGTCCCTCTGTCAAAAAATAAATTAATTACAACAAAAATGACATTTTTCAAAGTTAAAAGTCAGTAATTAGTCCAACAGAATTTAGTGATAAGACTTAAAAATTTAAGTCTTAAATTTAACTTAAATTTTAATTTCATCTACGTCTTTGCAATTCTGTCAAATGGATAATAGATTAGGATAAGGGAACCCAAACTGTTCATTTATCATATCAGAGATAAGGCAAAAAAGAGATAAATCTCCTTTAACATCTGATTTAATGTCAAATGTACCCATGTATAAGTTATGATTTAACATCATTCAAAGGATTTTTTTTTCCTTCTTCAAAAACCTGTACCAAACTTGAAAATAAACCAATATATTTCTAAATACTTTTTTTCCCCATCTATCCGACCTCTGCTGGTGTGTTCCACCCAAACGTGTGCAGTTCACCACATTAATCTGAAGTCCTTTTGCCCTGCAGTTGACCCAGAATTGCTGGCAGGAGGAGCCTAGAGTAGGAGCCTAAAGTGCAGACAATCTAACTTGCTCCAAAAACACAACAACGGATTTAAAAACAAAGAAACTACACACTCCTAGATCTACACAAACGCAGACGGCATCCCTCTTAGTGTCGAGACAAAGATATTCCCTGATTTATTGATGAAAGCAGACGTGGGTGGGAACAGACCTGGAAGGAGAACGTCTAAGGACAAGAGGTGGAGCGGCCAGTGTGGTGGAGAGGATGAAAGGAGGGTTTTATATATTATTAAACAGAGAGGCTATTAGATTATTTACAACAGCTGGGAGAGGCTGTCGATATTGACTTGGAACACGCGCGCATATTCACTGCACAGGAAAACTCGATTACACTCTTAAGACAGGCGAGCTCTGTCTGAGGTGGTTTGTTTAATTGAATGTCAGGAGGTTCTAGAGGGAGGCGGCTTTTTATTGAAGGCTGTGTTTGAGTCCAGACCGGCTGAGGATGAAGCGGACATCCATCTCACAGCTGATAAGTGCATCATCGATTGACAGAGCTTCTTTCATTCTCACACGTTCTCCTGCTCTGGTGCCATCATATTTATATTTTTGTATGCACTTTGTCTTTTTTATTGCCATCTTTCAAGCAGACATTTATCTTGAACCAACATCCCCCTGGTGCCCTTTTAACGACCTTGGGAGTTACGTGATGCTATAGTAATGCTCTACAGTACACAGCACATAGGTGTTTTAGAAATTATTTTATCAATATTTTCAGATTTAAATTTCAGATTAAAAATAAAACAAAAAAGCCAACAACACCATGGGACAATAACACATCTAAGAAGCCACAACTTCTGCTTTTCTGTTTGTGACACATTGATGTCAATTATGTATTGATTAAATATATTTTTTGTTTAAAACAGACATCTCTGTATATATCTCTATATCTCTACATCTCTGTATTCATCTCTATATCTTTGTATACATCTCTATATCTTTGTATACATCTCTAAATCTCTGTACACATCAGTATGTCTCTGTATACATCTCAATATCTCTACATCTCTGTATTCATCTCTGTATACATCTCTACATCTCTGTATACATCTCTATATCTCTACATCTCTGTATTCATCTCTGTATACATCTCTACATCTTTTGTATACATCTCTATATCTTTGTATGCTGTACATCTCTAAATCTCAGTATACATCGCTATGTCTCTGTATACATCTCGACATCTTTGTATACATCTATGCATACATCTCTATATATCTGTATACATCGCTATGTCTCTGTATACATCTCTGTATACATCTCTACATCTTTGTATACATCTCTGTATACATCTCTACATCTTTGTATACATCTCTAAATCTCTGTATACATTGCTATGTCTCTATATACATCTCTGTATACATCGCTATATCTTTGTATACATCTCTATATCTTTGTATACATCATATATATCTATGCATTTCTTTATACATCTCTATATCTCTGTATATATCTCTACATATCTGTATACATCTCTATATCTCTATGCATATCTGTACATATCTCTATATCTCTGTGTACATCTCTCTCTCTATATATATATCTATCTATCCATTCATCCAAAAAGAGATCAACAACCAATTGTTAAATGATGCCATGCAGTCAATCTGTTTCCTGGGGTAAGAAGGAAAGTTGAGGAGAGGCATCATTCATCTTGATCCTGGGGGAGTCAAAGGCTCACAATAGACAGACAGCTATGGGTTGGTCCTCCAGTCACAGCTTTGTCTTGTTAAACAAAGCAATCACACAATCCTTAATTTAAAAATAACAGTTAACTGTTGCGAAACTTCTACATCTTTCAATCCATCTATTTTCTAAACCTGTGAAGACCATTTTTTACATAAGGAATTCTGTAAAACATCAAGAATTCAAAGATATTTGGGAAAAACTTAACTTGCAAATTGGACTTGTGTTGCATCCATACATCTGATTTTAAGACCTTCAAACCATTTCATCGTATGAATTTTGAGCAGCTCAACAAATTGACATAAAAAGTGTTAAAAATGTATTTTTGATGAAAGCACTGCCTTTAGTTTAAAACCAGAACACTCCTATATTTGTTCAGACAGCTGTTGATGCCTGGATTTCTCAGAAAACATACTCATAACTCAAGAGCTCCACAAAGCTGCTGATTGTTCCCTTGCTCAGTTTTGACTCAGAAGTGAAGCAGCTTTCTCATACAATCAACAGTTTATTCATCTGACTTCCTTTTTTCTCTTCTTTTTGATCCCTCTCACTCTCTTTCAGTTCCCCTTCTCTTCCTGCCTGCTCCTTATGGCCTCTCTTCTCTTTGGTTGAGGCTTGTTGGCAACATTTAAAAACTTTTTTCCGGCTCGTTTGACTCTTGGCTCAAATAGTCGCTGGGATATTTAGCAGTAGATGAGTGACTGGGCCTCCAGCGGCTCAACAGCAAGCTGTTTTGACAGGCTGGTATTCTCTTGTAACATTTCTACATGAGTGTAATTTTGTGTTTCGTCCACAGAGGTAGAGGAGGATGCCGCTGGTGAAGAGGAACATCGAACCCCGGCACTTGTGCCGCGGGGCGCTGCCGGACGGGGTGACCAGTGAGCTGGAGTGCGTCACCAACAGCACGCTGGCAGCCATCATCAAACAGCTGGGGAGTCTAAGTGAGTCTAATGCCACAAGTTCTCCTAGTGATACTAGTTTGGACCAAATGTCCTCTGAATCGGAAGTTAGGCTGTGAAAGGATGTGGGCCAGTTAGAAAACTCTATGAAGGCCAAACATTCAGCCTGTATGATATGAACCTTTGATCTAAATGGGATTTTCATTGATTGATTGATGGGTTTGATTGAAGCACATATTCTCTAAAAGTTACTTATATTTACACAGGTTTACAATGGCTTACAATATCATTTTGACAGTTTTTTTTTATTTTATTGAATTGAAATGGTTTATTTCAAGTAAGACTGAATGTCAAAAACAATCAACAACAATATACATCAGACATAGGATAACTAGGCATTAAATTATACATTTCTTGAATTGGAGTGATAGGAAGCGAATTTATATAATCTCACCCCGGCTCGACCTTATCATTTCCTTTATAACATGTGTCAAAGTCAAGGCCCGGGGGCCGGATCTGGCCTCTGGGACTCTAATTTAGTAGAATGGGTGGCATGTCGGGCTGCACGGTGGCGCAGTGGTTAGCATTCTCGCCTCACAGCGAGAAGGCCCCGGTTCGACTCCCTGCTGGGACCTTTCTGTGTGGAGTTTGCATGTTCTCCCCGTGCATGCGTGGGTTTTCACCGGGGACTCCGGCTTCCTCCCACCGTCCAAAAACATGCTTCATAGGTTGATTGGTGACTCTAAATTGCCCCTAGGTGTGAATGTGAGAGTGAATGTGTGTGTGATTGAGGCCCTGCGACAGACTGGCGACCTGTCCAGGGTGTACCCCGCCTTCGCCCTTCAGTAGCTGGGATAGGCTCTGGCACCCCCGTGACCACGAAAGGGAAGAAGCGGACAAGAAGATGGATGGATGGATGGATAATTTTGACAAAATATATTATCATGGAAAGTAAAATATTGAAAGTTATTCAAGGCTTAAATTCATTTATTCTGGAATAATATTCCTTCCTTTTTATTAAATGGTAATGGCGTATACTTGTATAGCGCTTTCTACCCTTCTACCCAAAGCGCTTCACAGTCACAGACCCATTCACCCATTCACACACACATTCACACACTGGTGGTGGCTTCACTGCCGAACACTGGCGCCAACCTTCCACCAGAGGCAATTCGGGGTTCAGTGTCTTGCCCAAGGACACTTCGACACATGGGCAGGAGTCGAACCCGCTCACTTCTGATCAGGAGTCGACCGCCCTACTGCTCAACCACAGCCTGCCCCTATTATTCATAAGTTATGGTTTTAAAGTTTTAAAAATTGGTATTCTGCTAGTTTTTTTGAGTATTTTAGCATTTAGTGAGATTTTTAAGGCTGTTTTGGGGTTTAGGTAATATTTTAGCAACATGCTAGCTGTTTTGGCTAGTTTAGGCTTTTCTTCAGTTTTTTTAGGACACACAATCAAGAAGTCGCAGTTCTTAGAAAGTGCTGGAGGATACATATTATCTATATTATAACAGAAGCCTGTAGGCCTGCAGAAATTTGAATGCGGGCTGCATTGGACCCCCGAGCCAGACTTTGGACATGCCTGGTTTCATTGGTCACATCCCAGCCGCTGCAGCAAGTTTCCTGGAAAATGTTGTTCATGTACCATGATTATTACACAAATATCTGATCATGTGCTGGTTTTCCATACTTCATACATTCATCTATTTTCTGTACCTGCTAAATTCCATCTGGGGTCATGGGGCTGCTGGGGCCTATTCAAACTACTGTTGGTCAACCCTGGACAGGTCGCCAGTCCGTTGCAGACTCCAGACTTAATATTGTTAATAATTGAAATTACTTTATTGGTGATAGTCTGATTGTGCTGTTTGTCAGTTTATCTCAGCTAAAAGTTTGCTTTAGAAGTTGATATGAAGCTTCTTTAGTACTAAAGAAGAGTGGTGTGGCTCTGTTTTCTGATTTAAAAGTTAACCAGTAACTCTTAGCCACAGACTTTATGCAAAATTTGTTTTTCTTTTTTCTTTTCTTTTTTACGTCACCCACTGCTTAATTCAAGTGAAAAAACAATATTTATTATGAATTTACCCATCGCTGAAGACAGATTGAGCAATTGACATGTGTGCTTAGAACAGCTATTTAAAGGAGACGAACCGGTAGGAGCTAAATGAAACCCAGTGACAGCTCGCTGTGGA
>NW_023417438.1:14185-15173 GCF_002922805.2 Oryzias melastigma | reverse complement strand
GAGGCGACACCGTGTGGGGAAATCAGAGGGAAAATTTAATAAAAATATATTTAAGTTCATCAGTGCACTAAGAAAACACTAGCTTTTATCAGATTTTAAAATTATTTATGTAGGCTACAATATAATAATAAAGAATAGAAATTACCATAAAACAAAGAAAGGAGAATATGTTAACAAAAATCTAAATATTGAAGAACAGATTTTTATTAGGAAAAATATATTTTTTTATTTAGACGTGTTTTTATTATAAGTCAGAACTGCCTCTTGACTGATGCAACGGGAACATTATTCAAAAAACTCTAACCTGTGAGTGAAAACACATAAATAAATATACTGAACCTTTGTTTTATTTATCTTCAAGGTCATAATTATCTCTCAAAGCAGTCAAAGGTTGATGAATTGGATTAGTTTCATGCAGGATCTGCACTTACAATATTTACACAAAACAGAATTTAAAGACACTCCAGTCAAACAAAACAGTTGTTTTTTTTATTCTAGTAAACATTTTGTCGTCAATTTATCTAAAGAGAAAGTGAAAAGTAAAAGCTGAAGTTGTTTAAAGGGTTCAAGAAATTTAGAGCAACATCTGGTCCAGAATAAACTTGGGGTTCTTCCAAAGGTCCAGATGCAAATGTGTTGATCTTTGTTTTTTGTGATAAATTTCCTACCAATTTAAGGGATTTTGTAGAAAAAAAAATCATAAAGGTAATTTTGAATGATTTTTTATTATAGGTATATATATTTTAAGTGAAATTGTGTCACTATGGTACCCATAGGTCAGGGGTCTGCAACCCAGATTTGCCCCAGACCTGGGTGACAGTGAGCTAGGCGGCTGCCTAGGGCGTCATCTGCTGGAGGGGCACCAAATTGCAATGATTTTTTTTTTCTTTTTTTTTCTTTTTTTACAGTTTGACCGCCCCTCATTTAGAGTAAATTTAATAATCAAAACCATAAACAAAAGTTGACATAATATTTTTGGCTGCTGCTG
>NW_023417438.1:0-5028 GCF_002922805.2 Oryzias melastigma | reverse complement strand
AATAATTTTATTTCAGGATCAAATTTCCCAAAATTTTACAGCTTTTGGGTATTTTGAAAAAGAAAAAAAGATTCATCATGTAGTTTGATTTCCACCATAAATAAAGAAAATTTTGAGACTTTGTAAGAAAATTTGCACTTATGAATTTAAAATTCAGCCAGGAAAAGGAAATAATGTCCTAAAAATTGAAACATAATTTTCTTATGTTTTTAGAGCAAAGAAAAGGGGAGAATATATTTGTAATAAAAAAAGATTGACAAAATGAATGATACACAAACATTTTCAGAGTAACATCAATATAAAAATTTTATAAGAAATGTCTTTTATCTGAGTGTTTTCTATGATATTTCATCTGCATATTGTTCCCGATAATGAGTAACACGTAAAGTTACAGTCTTTTTCTGAAAAAGTGCTCTAATGTTATTGTTCCTGGAAGACGGTGTAAAATACAGTTTTCCAACAGAGGATAACAAAAGAGAAAAAATGAAAGAATCAAGTCTAGGTCTTTGATGAAATAACATATTTCAGGAGATGTTGCCGCAAAAACTTTAGTGTATTGTCCAGGATTATTTGGACATTCTACAGAATTCAAAATAAAAGAATAAGTGATGATTTGTATTAAAGAGTTGAGAGTTGATTTTGGAAACAGGAATTAAAAAAAATATATATATATTGAATGCACCACAGTTCCATACAATATGCTTCCATATTATTGAAACATTTGGTTCAAAGCAAAAATGCATAAATGAAACTAAATAAATGTACAAATGTATTTGTACATTTATTTATTTAATGATGTACTTTTGTATCTGTTTTCTAAAAAATATTTGTAAGACAGATGAAGTGAGCTGAAAGTGACACAAGAATGTCCTTTTTCTTTTTTATTTTCACTCTTAGGTGTTGCTGCGGGCAGCACGGTGGCGCAGTGGTTAGCGCTCTTGCCTCACAGCGAGAAGGCCCCGGTTCAAATCCCAGCTGGGACCTTTCTGTGTGGAGTTTGCATGTTCTCCCCGTGCATGCGTGGGTTTTCACCGGGGACTCCGGCTTCCTCCCACCGTCCAAAAACATGCTTCATAGGTTAATTGGTGACTCTAAATTGCCCCTAGGTGTGAATGTGTGAGTGAATGGGTGTGTGATTGAGGCCCTGTGACAGACTGGCGACCTGTCCAGGGTGTACCCCGCCTTCGCCCATCAGCAGCCGGGTTAGGCTCCGGCACCCCCGCGACCCCGAAAGGGAAGAAGCGGTCAAGAAGATGGATGGATGGATGCTGCTGCTTTAATTGTCTTGTTGTTTCTGTAAATCATTTACAGTATTTCAAGTTAATATTGTCCAGGATTGTTAATAAGACCTTGTTAAGCTATTTAAACTTTCCTACTTTTTATTAAAACATATGAATCTTTTTCAAATATGATCCTATAATCAGAGGAAGGTGAAGTGAAGTAGCGGTAGTCCTCTGTGTTATAATCAGGAGGAGGAGCTGCTGGACCGGCTAATAGTTGAGCTGTCTGCAAAGGCAGTCAGTTGAGCTGCCTGCACAGACTGAGAGCAGAGGTTAAATATAGAGCCGAGTCTCACCCCTGATGACCGCCAGCAAACAGGCTGAAACAGAGGGGCCAAACTTCCTGTGGCAAGAGGAAGAGCCCAATTTAATTTCGGCTAAAAGAAGAAGTCTGTTTATTCTCAGCTCGCCTCCTCACTGCTGCCTGCTCGCTTCTGACTCCGACTCTGAGCAGACAAAGCAGAAGTTGGAGCTTCTTGTCACTCTGCTGGTGCACCCTCAACTTTGACCTGAGAAGGAGAGAAGGTTAGGGGAGCACAAGGAGACCAGAACATCATGACGCTGTGACAATCCACAGCAGAGGACTAAAACCAGGACTAACTGAACCACAGAGAGACGGTGAGTCTAAAGAAACGCGTTTTGGATAACAAATACCATCTCATGGTAATGTGTTTTTATTAGCTCTGCACTAATGTGATTATATTTACATGTTTTCAGTCTCAACCAAACAACAAAGAAAAACCATATTATAATATAAAAAAATCGCAATTTAATAAGTTTTAAGCTAAAATGCAGAAAAATTACATGTAAGCCTAATTTTATTTTAGATTTCTTAAAACAATAAATGAACTTTACATGTTTTTAATGGGTTATTAAAGAGATCCTGAGATAAAAACAAACATTTAGCACCTAATTTAAAGCATGATTTAATGTGATAGTAATTTAAAACATTTCACATGTGAATACAGTATTAGAAAAATCACTAAATAATTCTCTACTCCTGCAATTGTGTTACTGTTGATTCCAACTGTTGCTTTTTAACTCATTTAAGATGTATTAACAGTGCCACATGTAAAAATTAAGGAAATATATTTTTCTTAATTTGTTCTATTGCTTAAAAAGTTGTTTTTTTTTAACCACATATTGAGCAAACGTGTGCAATTCTAAAGTAAAAACTTTAAATTTGTGTTTTTTGTTGCATAATGTGAATTGAGCTTTGATTAATACTACATAACGTGCTGTGTGTCTAAGAGATATGCATTTTGTTAACTATTCAGACGTTCACTTCCTCTTTCTCTTGTATTCACATTCGGTCGCTGGTTTCTTTCAGCTCGTTTCAGTTTTTTTAAAAAAGAAAAAGTTGTCTGAGTTTGATTTTGCCTTTAGCCGTCAGTGTGATGAGCCTCTTTCACTGAAAGCAAATCATAAAAGGCTTCTGGTCAACTGATGTCATCGCACTGGAGTGCAGCAGTATAAATCTACAAACTAAATGGTAGAAGCTTGATTTTTTTTTTTTTGTGTGTTAATCTTTTCTGACCAGCTGTAAGCGTGACTCACCCATCAGTAAGAGCACGCTCAGCTGTCACACTTGAAAAAAGTTGCATATGTTTTCAGTGATGACAGATCTGAAAAAAATCAAAATTAAGATGAAACATATATGTCATCATTATTCCTTTCAAAATATTCATAAATTGTTCTAGACCCTTTAAAAATACCTTAATTTTCTGTTGATAATTTATTTATGAATTTTTAACTGATTGATTTTTATATTAATGAAATTCCAGATCTAAACCTCAGCTTTAAAAAATTATAGATTTCTTCCAAACGTGCTTCTATAAGGTTTGCTTGCATGAAGTAATGTTTGGAGAGGTGTAAAGGAGTCGGAACATCTGGTTGTTGTTTGGCAACGATTCAGCTTTTAATACTACATCCTGACAATATCTGGCACATAAAGGAGGAAGTGTTGGGCAGGACGTGCCTGAGCTGTTGTCCAGATATCAGAGGGAGGACAATAATAAGATTAGTACTGAGGCCGAATTACAGCACAACAGGCTCTTTGACTCAAAGCCAGAAACATTTGTGAAACAACACAGTTTTGTTTCCCCACTAAAGATTTAATATCAAACTGTTGTCTTCTCATCTAATATTTGTTATAACAAATGACAAAAATATGAGATTTTCAGGGTAGAATGTCAGAAAGAAACCAAATCTGAGTTCCAGTGGGTGCATTCAGATGGAAAATGTAGGATTCATAAATATAAACTCTCACAAGAGTTCTTCCTTGCTTCCATTCCGTCTGTTGTAATTTTCTAAAATGTCAAAGCCGTGCAAGAAACACCAAAACTTTAAGCTGATGTTCTTAAAAGAAAACATCTTTTAGTCCATATTACAAACACTTTTTTGAGGCGCAATGATACTGGAGACTATCCTAGCGTCAAAGGTGGATTGTTCTAACAAAACAAAAATCTATGGTGGACAAAATGTTCATTTTTCTGCTTAAAAATTGATTAAAAATTCTTGAAAAAGGCTGTCAGACTTGACTAAGCTTTGCATCAATATTTGTAATTTATTTTAACGCATTAATCCAGAATATTTGGTTTTTACAACCGTTGAATGATTTTGTAATGTATTTATTTATTTTAATGTCAATTTTATTTTATGTTTTCCAGTTTATATTGTAGTATTTTAATGTAATTTTAGGAGCTGATGAATTATAATTAACAACTAGATATATAGCATTTCCTGCGACAATGCAAGTGTGACTTCTGTAAGCTGAATGTGGTCTCTGAAGATGCCAGAGCTAATAGCTGAAAATGCTGAAGCTGATAGCCTTAAATGTTCAAGCCAATAGCTGAATATGCTAAAGTTGAAAGCTTGCCACAAGATTAGCTAAATGCCAAATTTGCAAATAAATAAATACATGGGAAAAAGTCTAATTTTGACAAAACAGCTAGCATAATGCTTAAATATTAACTCCAAATTGACCTAAAAACTTTAAAAAAAAGTCTAATTTTGACAAAACAGCTAGCACAATGCTAACATTTTTTGCTAAACTCTAAATTTGCCTAAAATGTTGTTTTAGAGTTTAACTTTTACAAAAAAAAAAGCTAGCATAGTGCTAAAATATTAGCTAAACTCCAAATTCTGCCTTAGGAACATTTAAACAAAGTCTAATTTTGACCAAAAAAAGCTAGCATAATGCTAAAATATTAACTAAACTCCAAATTTTCCTTAAAAACTTTTATAGTCTAATTTTGACAAAACAGCTAGCATGATGCTAAAATTGTAGCTAAACTCTAAATTTGCATTAAAACTGGAAACATGTCTAAATTAACCAAAAACAGCTACCATGTTGCTAAGATAAATTTCAAATTATCTTATGAAACCCAGTAATTATTGATCATTTTAATGTTTGAATTGTGTCTTTAGCTGAAAGTAAATGTGGGAGTTTACAAGTTTGAAAAGTTCTTGAAGGATTTCTCATTCATTTTCTATGGAGCATATTTTGCTCAATATTTCAAAAACTAAGTTAAAAAATACCAAAAGCACAAGCAGTGAAGTTCTGAACGAGCTGAACATTTGATACCAAAATTGCTGAAATTGCTCAAAGTGTTTTTATATGCTGAAAAACGAACAGAAAGGAGCAGGAGAATCCCTATAGTGTGAATGCTGTAAAACATTCACACAATTAAAAGTTGGATTTCTCATTTTAGTGTAAAACTTTGACTCCAAGCAACTGTTTGCCTGG
>NW_023417437.1:9564-14892 GCF_002922805.2 Oryzias melastigma | reverse complement strand
GAGGAAAGTTGTGTTTTTAACATGTTCTTGTGGCATTTTTCTCATGATGGAGGACATTTATAAAGAAAATTAAAACTCAAAGTTGCATTTCTGTGTATTTATTTATTTAAATTTATTCAAACACCTATTAAAAAGAGCTTATTTGTGATGAAGAAAACACACATGGTGGGCCACAAGCTCCCTGCTCTGAGCTCACAGTAATGGGGAGGATAAAGGGGGCGGGGTTGCTCTGTACTAACTGTTCCATCCACAACCTGGAGGTTGTGAGGTGGAGGTGAATTACTAATAAACTCCTGCCGCTCTGCAGAAACTGTTCAAGAAAATGACAGTTTTTTTTTTTTTTTGGCTACAAATGGCATAATCATATTTAGAACCTCTTGGAACACTTTTACAGCAGATCAAAAGATGATCGGAACAGGTTTTTAAATGTTTATCCAGTTATCCTAAACATATAGAAAAGTCTGTTAACAAACTTGTGTCAATAAAAAATAAAATAAAATACAGTACCATTTTGGAATCATGAAAATACATTTCATTAAAATCTAAAAATGGTAAAGAGATAAAATCAGAATGTGTGAAGTGGACTGAAAATATATTTTTAAAAGTTTATCATTTACTTTAAAAAAGAGGAAAAGGTGAATCCAAACAAACTTTAAATGAGAGTGAACTCTGAAAATAGAATAAACAAAACACGAACATCTTTAAATCTAAACACAATTTAAAAATAAGAAACTATTGCTTGATGATTTTTTTTTCAAGTGCATTAAGTAGAAAACACACTTTGATGTTTTTCAGTCAAATCTATTTTCAACATTTAACATTTTAAAAAAAACCTTATGACCTTAAAATGGTTTTGTTGTTTTTGTCAAAGAAAAATAATCTGTTTGCATAGATAAAAAAAAGTTTTTAATTTATTGAAGAGTTTTTAACTCTTGAGTTTGTGTAGATCTCAACACAACAAGCCTCCCCTGATGAGAGTGCAGGGATCGGCTGGTCGTCCTGTTGGTTTTGCATCTGCGACTATCTCCGCACCACGGTGTTTAGATGGCATCCACAGATGGGAAGTGTGCATCACAGCTGTTAAATGTGCTGTTTTAACAACCTGTCAAGAAGCATCACACCCCAGAAGTCAGTGTTATGAGTATCCCACGAATTAGAAATCCTCTGATAGGCTGGCTGTGTTTTGGTTAAGGCTGAATAAATCAGTGGTTTTACAATGACAGCATATGGGGGGCCTAAGATATTAAAAGTGAGTGTGGAAAAAAATCTCACTTTTTGTGCACACACCGCTGACTCTAATGGTGCTTTTGCTGTTTTTCTGTAAACCAAAATTGATTGCCTTTTTTTTTTCCTCTTTCACCACTCAGCGACGCACACAAACTCCTCTGTGAGAGAAAGACTTGCCATTACCAGGAATTTCCTCTATCAGTGTTGCTGCTTGAAAATGTAATGATGCGGTCTATCATATTTTGCAATGCAGTCATGAGTGAAATGTGAATGTAGAACAGTGAAGTAAGGCTGCACCTCTGGAGTGCTCTTGCATTCATTATTGCTGCAGAAAAAGGGAAATTAGACATTTTGTTCCCTCGTCTTTTTTTTTTTACATAAAAGGGCAGCAAAGTCTTTGCCTGCTATGATTTTCTGTCTGATTCTAACACAAACAAGCTGGATGTCATAAATAACTACACAATTGTTGTAGATTTGACCTTTTATTTGGTTTTGTGGGGTATACTACACAGCACATTAATGAGTCAAATCTTTGATCTAAAAAAATATTCCTCAGTAAATCTTCTTGAAACATTCACACAAACAATCTGAATCTGAAATAAGAGGATTGAAAATGAGAAGCAAAATGTAAAACATCTTTATTTCTGACAGTTTCCTTAAGTTTGTGGTGGAATTCCAGTTTCTCGACCTTCACGGGGATCAAGGTGTTCACACTCCAGAACAGGGGATGTCAGACTGCACCATATGTGGCCAACAGGTGAAGCCAGAGGCCGTCTCACCTGTTCAGAGGTGATAATTACATATCAGAGTTTTTGGATCAGTTTTAAGCTTCTCTAACCGAGAGGAAAGTAACATAGATTTTGGGTCTTTTTTATAATTGTCTCACTTAAGAATGTGTTTGTTCAGGCAAGATAATGCAACAAATACACATTTAGGAGTTTGATCAACCCTTTTTAATCACTTAATTGGAAACCCAATTACATAACGTGAGAATGATTAATTTAAGGAGATTTAAGGATGCATTCAGACTGAAAAAGTCTGTTAGTCCGGATAGTCCTGAACGTTTGTTCAAACTGCTGTCAACTGGAAATTTCTGTTTAGAACCAACGCTTGAAAACAAAACCACATGACTAAAGATCTCTCCAGTCATTGGCCAGGAATTATGAGGGCGTGGCATAGCAACAAGAGAAAGGATAATGGAAGTCTTATGCTTTGCAATCCTTGTTGGGATAGTGCACTTATTCAAACTTTATATTTCACTACCCAAGTTTGAACATTTTTATTAAGGTCAGCCAAAACACTTGACTTTGGTGTGGCGGAGGGATGCTGAAAGGCGGTTGCTAAGGTGGCGACGGCTATGAAGGTACACTAATAAGTGTTTATGACATATAGATTGCCGGGAAAACCGTGTGAGAATCAATGTGTATCACTTTAAAAGTTGTTTTAATAACTACATTAATTTGACCACATTTTGATGAGTTCCTGTGTCTCATCGGCGCCGCTACTCTGTTTACATCCCATAATGTCAGACTACGGTGACCATTGTGGTCCAGTTGTTCCACTCCGAGCACAGAGCCTATTCAGACTTGCCTAAATAGACGTATTCGAGAAGGGTTCCTAGTCATTCAGAGTGAAAATTTGTTCTGGATTATCTGGTTCACTTAAAGTGAAACGTATTTGTCCAGTCTGAATCCACCCTAAGAAACTAAATCAAATGTCGAAGCACTTTTTGAGCTTCCGTCCATTTTCTTCCACTCATCCAGGACTGGGTTGTGGGAGCATCAATCTAAGTGTGGCAGGATGAGCTGATTGGGCTGCTTCCCAGGTGTAGTTACTCCCATCCAGGTGCTGTTGATGAGCACCTGGCCACCTATAAAAATGGGATTGAGCCGACTCTTCCTGATTCTGGGCAGAGACCGCCCCCCTTTCCTGGTTTCTGCTCCACTGCCAGTGCAGTGGTTGCCGCACAGCAGATCGGCTTGCGACTGGTAAAAAAAGAATTGGAATGGAGCGCATCGCTCCCTGCCTCCACTTTATCACCGGGTGAGCAGCAGACCACATTGCTGTGCAGGCGCTTCTGGGACTTGGTGGCCCTTAGGGACTCGTGTTCCTACCCCTCTCTTTGGGAGTCCTGCTTGAGAAGCTGATGGACTTTTGTTTTTTAAATTGTTGATTTTACTGTATCTGTGTGCAAAATAAAGGGCTTTTTTTGCATGTTTTTCTTTTTGTTATCGTGTCAGAGCTGCCTAGATCAGTGACTGGTATCAAGTGGAGGTTTCTTTTGTTTTTTGTGTGCTGTGTTCCCCCTGGGTTGGCTTCCGTTTACTTTATGTAAATGCATGTGAGTGGAGTGTGTTGGGTGATTTTGGTTTTGCTTGAGTAGACAGGTTTCTGTGTGCAGGTGGGCTGTAGGCCCCTAGTGGTTTTATCCCAGTTTTTTTTTTCTCTCTTAATGATTAAACATTTTAAACAACTTATTTATAACAAATCATTTTACAATCTGGAACCATGTCCCCCATTTTTAGTGTGTGCCTGAACAGTTCATGTTGCCACATAAGCAAACATGCACAGACTTTGGGGTAATTCTGAGGCGCTCCCAGGCAAGTCAAGAGACGAAGTTTCTCCAACGTGTCCTGAATCCTCCCTGGTGTCTCCAGCGAGTGGGACATGCCTAAAACACCTCCCCAGGGAGGCATCCAAGGAGGTGTTTGGACCAGATGCTTTGGCCACCTCAACTTGCTTCCATCGATGTGTATTAGGGTCCTTTTTTGAGAATTAAAGCTACTGAAAGAAAGAAGACTCAGAATTATAAATGCAAAACAACAACAATGATCCATTTTTGAAAATAGAAATTTAGATCAGTTGGACTGAGGTAACAATAAATCTTCAAAGGAAAAAAAAATCAGTCAAACTCTAGAATTTCTGCTTAAATGAGAAAACTCCAAAATGTACCATTTTGACAAACAGCAAACCTTTTGAGGTAAAAATAGAGGGTGAGCTTATCTTAAAATTCAGAAGAAACGTCCAATATCTTGTTGTTCAGATAGATGTACTACTTATCTGAACCTTTTCTTGTATTTGGTGGGAATCATCTAATCTCAAGGCGGTAGTCTGCTTCATTCAGATGTAAGCTCGCTTTGAGTTTGCTTCTGTTTGTGTCGCAGTTGTTTAGTCTTATCCAGAGTGGGGGGTTTATGCTTCACTGAGCAGCTGTAGCTCCATGCTGATGTCCATGATTGCCAAAATAAATATTTTCAACACTGCTGAGGAATAATGTCAAATATTCAAATCTGCAACAGCTGGAACCGAGCTATGTTCGATGTTTTTGGTGAATTGACTGTGGATTAGGTCACGTTTTTTAGGCATATTTATTCTTTTTAATCATATTAACACTTTTATCAGTTGCAAATTATTTGTTTTTAATGCAAAAATGATGCACTGATCAGAAAGTACTTTAATATTTTTGCTGTACTTTTGACAATGACAGTTAAGTATCTCTCTTTGCATTGATGTACACCAACATGAATCCTGCAGATCATACGGGAATATTAAATATTAAATTAAATGGGAATAATAAATAAACTCTTGACTTTATGGATTTAAAAACGAAATCCTCCATTTAGAAATTGAGGCTAAACAATATTAAAGAATAACTGGACGGCTGCACTTGATTTCCGCTAAATCTGTTATTCTTCAGCTGTGGTGTCACATACATTCTCTCGGCTCACCAGCGCCCTCTGCCTTGTGGCATGTGTACTGCAGTGAGGCAGGCAGACTGTCTGCTTCGCCTAGTGTGTTTTTCAAGCACATTTTTAGGATGAAAGCACTAAATAAGTTACAAACTGGCACCAATGTAACAGATGGCGAGAGATGAGCAAATCAGGTTTTTAAAATAAAGCGCCTTTTATGGTGATGAAAGACTGAAACAGTATAGCTCATGCTTTGGCTGCAGCTACAGTCAGTGTTTGCGGTGCTGGGGAGGCGGGGCTACAGCGGCCTCACCCAGCGCTGTTTGGCGAATTTGAACAGGAAACTTTTTTTACCGAAGAAACATTGAAAACCCACACAGAAACAGGTAATCATAGAAAAAGATGTCTAAAA
>NW_023417437.1:0-9426 GCF_002922805.2 Oryzias melastigma | reverse complement strand
AAGAAACATTGAAAACCCAAACAGAAAAGGGTAATCATAGAAAAGATGTCTAAAAAAACATTTTATGTTTATATTCAACTTTAAAAAGTATGTCATTTTATGTCATTTATGCATTTTTTTCAGCTAAATTTCGCTAGTGAGGCTCTACCTCACCTGCCTCCTCTTACTGCACGTCACTGGCCGTCACAAAGTTAACTTCTTTTAACTTGCTGAACCATAGCGAATAAGGTAGGGATTACTGTACTTCCTATATAAACGGCGGGTTATAACGTCAACCTACAAGAGTTTGGAGTTCTGCGAGATCTGCAGCAGAGCCTGTGGCTGCAGCCATCCAGTAGCCAATAAGAGCCATCTGCTGCAGCTAGACCACGCCCGCATCGCACCTGAGCTGTAACGCTAGCCGTGTGAGCGCAAGGCTAGTGTGTTGGAAGACCACACCCCTTCCTCTTGACAGCAAAATCTCAAGATTCTGTCAAACATGTAGAAAGTTTGCACTGAGACCCCATACTCTTGAGGCATCTGGAACTTGAAACTCTTGCTCAACATAAAAAAAAAATATCAGGAAAAATAAATTATGAGTTAAAAAAGTATCGGAGCAAATATGGTGATTCTGACAAATATAATAGCTGAGTAACAGCTGCTTATTTCTCTAAAGAAGTCTGGGATTTTGGTTTCTTGGAACCAGTGGAAAATTCCTGTTTTGAATGCCAAAAGGGGAGGAGTCACTCAGTCCAGTTCTCACATACTATCAATTGATACTATGCAGCATAGTTAAAAAACAACAGATTTTCATCTTCCAAGGAAGCATTTGCTTCAAATTCTTTTCAAAGAATCCTTTTTAAAATTTGTCTCGATGTAATAATTAACATATAAAATTACAATACAGTGAGAAAACTTTCATTTTCTTGCTTTATTTAGAGAAACTGGTGATAGGTAGTTCATCTGTAAGGAAAAATCTCAGATTTATGGAGGAAGGAGCATCGGTGTGTAATCAAGCATGTAAAAATCTTCACATAGTTTCTGTCACCTCCAACACTGTCACCTCACAGTTTACACCTTGCTAATGAACAAGATTTGGTATTTTTATTTATTTATTTGATTCAACATCTGCTCATCCTATTGAGGTCTCACAAACCCTGACTAAAAAAAATTGTCCCCAATTTTCTACTTGAGTAGTGAGAACAGTTTTTTAGAAAAATATAACCAGTGAGAGTATCAGCTTTCAAGAGAAATGCTCTCAACAGCCAAAAAGACGGGTTATGCTTCAGAAATCCCTACACTTGTCCACTGCAATGACAACACACACCTTCTCCATTCGAGTGTCTGCGACAACAGCCACAAACCAGATGATTGACCCAACCCCCTGGGCTTCCTGTCCCACACCTCCCACAGCAATATGCTGTTCCCCTAATTGTGAAGTCTGTGGATTTACAGGAAAAGGATGAGCCAATCAGGATGTCTTCCTCTCCGCAGGAGTGGAGCTGCATGCTGGCTCTGGAGCTTGTTAAGGCCTAGTTACTGGTGACATTGCAGCTGCAGCACACAAGCAGACATTCAGCAGCTACTGGAATCACCAAATGCCTGGTTGCCATTAGAAAAGCTCTGAAAATTGTGCTCTGCGGCAGGAGAAATTTTACGAGGCACATTTGAGGAAAATGGTGAACCATTTCTCCTGTCGAGGGAATTACCTTTAAAACTTTGCAAAACAGCTTTTGATAAACCAGAGAGAGATTTTATCCTGACACATCTACAATGAGACAACAAAAGGGAGTGAAGTTAAATGGCACCAGCGATCCTTCAAACAGTCATCAGGATACACTCACTGCAGTCGCACAATGAAATGATTTATGGCAACTGTTTGTAGGTCCGTGGTGCAGAAATGTATTAACCTCACGGAATGTTCCAAAACTGAGAGGGAATGTGCAGTTTGGAGGACATTATTTTTCCACTTCAGTTGGCTGCTATTTTTCCTCCATTTTCACCATTAAGGGAACAAAGTCCACAGTCAAACCTAGAGAGATGGGGAGCATAAGTCACGGACAGCACTTTCACATGAGCAGCTAGGGTTAGAAACAACTCAAGATACATTAATGATGCATTTATTAACCCGTCCTCGTCACATGGAGAGCCTCACAGTTTTATAAGAAAACTACAAAAGCTGTTTATTACATGTAAATGAAACTTAGTGGTAGTAATAACCAAAAATAACTAGCATGCCAAAAAACTTAAGAACCAACAGAGTTTGATTTTGGTTTTGCTGAGGCAAAAATAAAGTGAACACAGATGATTTTCAAAGTTTGGATCATTAGAAAAAGCTTCACCAGCTGAGACACGATCTGTTAAAACTGATGATCTACCAGTACATGAGTGTCATCCTCCCACTCCGATCATCACTTGATCTATTATTGTAAAATCCTCCTGGTGGTCTTTAAACAATGAACCTGGGTTGTTTTCTAGAAAATAGTTTCTGCAGAGCAGCAAAAGTTCATTAGAAATTTGCTTCTGAGTTTTGTGTGGGAGTGTCGGCACAGAGCAACCCCACCCCCACTTTACCTTCCCGTTGCCAACAGTTCTGTTTCCCTCTCTAGCTTACAGCCGCTAACATTACTGGTTCAGCAAAAATGGCATTCATCTGTAGAGCTCTGAGTCAGATTCTAGCTCAGGAGAGAAAACCAAAGACGTTCGTGGATCTAGTCCTCAACAAGGGGATGCATCGGAATGGGGTGGAGCTGAGAGCTTGTGGCCCGCCCAGAGTATTTCTACGCAACAAATACATTATTTTTAAAACTGCTGCTCATGATTCAAAACAATTTGAATACAAAAAAACTCATAAATACATTTTAAACTTAATTTTGCTTATATATGTTGAATAAAATGTTATGCCCTTTCCCCGTCTAGGGCGGATCTATAAGGAGGATAACATACAAGTTCTTACCCTGACTATGAATTAACTCACAAAAAAATACATCACCTCTACAAAAGGTAGCAACTTTATTTACAAAAATTGTAAATAACTAACAGTAACTGAAAGATGAAGCAAATACACTTCAGGGTGAACCAAACCTAAATCAATAACCAAATCTCCACCTTTTTAAACTCTGAAATCTCACCTGCAAATGAAAGAAAAAGGAAAACGATGACAAAACACTAACCTCCCAAGACAAACATAAACAGGAGAAAACACGGAAGAAATGGCGTTTACCCCTAAAACAAAAGACTACACAGAGTGGTTCTGAACATAAAACACCAAAAAGAACACTACAAAGTACAACACACTAGTCTGCTCAACAAAGTTTACACCTGAAGTGGAGAAGAGCACCAAGCTGAGCCAAGTTGCAGCAACGCTCCTGGTGGTCCACTCTGAAATGAACACGCTGCTTCCATCAGCTCTGGTCTGATCGGAAACAACACCTGAAAATGATGAGACAGACAGACACACAAAGATCCACCAGAAACACAGAGGTCCCACTCTGATACTAAAACTAAACTAAACCCCCATCATCAGAAAATCACTACAAGAACATGTTAAAAACAGAATTTAACAACGCAGTGACGCAGACTTAATTGTTTTTACCTGTTGCAATTAACCTACTTTCAGAATCATATTTTTCTTTTAAAATTCTCAAAGATCCTGACTCATTTTTTTAACTATTCACTTTCCATTCCAATTTTTGGTTCTTCAGTTATTTAGGTTTTTATATTTTATTTTCCCTTTTTCTAAAAAAAAAAAGTATATTTATTTGAATTTAATTACATGCTAGTTTTGACCTAACAATTGTGTTTCTGCAGTTCCAAGACAACACAATGACAGGCTATTATATGCTTTTAAACAAGTATTTATTCAGAACCTCTGACATGAGTATAAGTGAATGAAAACTATTTCATTTTTCATTTGTTTTGGAAAAATCAACATAATCACATTAAAGACAGTTTAGCTTATTGGAATAATTTCAACTGAATTTAGTTATAATGATCTAGATAGAATTTAAAATACAATGAATCACTCCATCACTTTTCCAGCCTGTCATGTTGAGGCAACCTCTGTCAAAAACTGATTTATTAGAAGAAACAAATGGGGTAGAAATACATGCAGCATCTGATAATGTGCTGATAAAAACAGAAAGTATCTATACTGTCAGTTGTTTTAAAGATGTAGGAAACCAAGGAGGATAAAGGTCAGCAAATTAACATTGGTTTCATGTCCAGCCTTCTCTCCTGCAGTGAGTTCTGCTCTCAGCAGCTCCAGCTGAAGTGCAGAAAGCCCACTGTGTGGGACGGACCACCGTACATGTGTTGACATATTTATGAAATCTCTGCTACCTGACAGATCAGAGGTCAGACTGACTCCTGTCTTGACTGGTTTTCCTCAGGTGTCGTCCATGTTAAATGCTTAACAGACAGTGACAGTTGAGTTCACCAAGATGCAACAGTTTCTCCTGAAATTCAAAATAATGTGATCTAACAAAAAAAGAAACTCTTTTACTCTGGCTTTTTTTCCTTTTTAGTTATTGCCTCCATGGATTGAATCATTTTTTCTCTGTTGTCTTTCATTTCCCGCCCACTACCTGCATGTTCTTCATTACCTCATACAGAAATCTCTGCTTCTCCCACAGCTTCACATCCTTCTAGGATTTCACTTCACTTCATTAAAAATGCTGAAGTCGCCTTAATCTATCTTATATCTGTTCTTCATAGCAACTGTCTCTTGATCACGCACTAAAGTCATTGTTTTAAATGTTCGTTTTTACTCCACTTTTTTACTTTTGTTGGTCATCTCACACATATTTCTGCTTTACTCCACTGGCCTCTTCTGTTCTCTTTGGTTTTCTGTTTGTCTTGTTGTGACCAAACTTTAGCTCTAAAACAACAAACATTTATATTGTTCAAAAGGATGCTAATCACAAATTACAATTGAGATCAGGAGAAAACAAAAATAAAAGCATTTGTTATGTAGAAAAGCTTGGTCTTCTCTGCCACTGAAGCATTCACTTGTAAATGAATAGATCCACGTACGTCTTTGTTTTCTTCATCTGAGCTGGAATCTGGATTAAAACTGTCCAGCTGGATACTACTGATGCTAGGTTGGGGGTTTGAGGGGCTGTAAGCTATCGGCAGAGCCTGACCCATCCCTGGACTGCATGGTCCCCTATGGGCAAAAAATGAATTTGGGGCCCCCTGCAGGGTCTGAAATCCGAATATTCCAGCTGGGGCTCGGGTGACGGCACCGCCAATAATCGAATGTTCAAGAGGAAAGTAGGGGCATTTCAAATGTAAAGGTGTTGGGAAAACAAAACACTAAATCGCTAGTTAAATTTGTCTTTTTAACCAAAATGCAACGGGGGAGTGAATTTCCAAGCAATTTTATATAAGCAAAACAGATCAACCTCTGCTTTGAACCTGTGTTTCCTCCTCTTCTTTTTTTTATTCTTAAAGTTTTAAAGAAGCACTAACAGCGGCAACACGACGCACCCTTCTCCTCCCCCCAACCCAACTTAGACAGCAGCGACGGGAAAGGAGGAGATTTTGATTACATCAAACTTTATGATTATTTAATTACTTTTTTTTTTTTTTACATAAAATGAGTGGTGCGTCAAACTGTTAACAAAAAATAAGAAAAAGAAAACAAAAAAATGAATATATATTCATTTTGATTTGGCAGATGTCACCCTAGGCGGCTGCCTTGGTTGCCTGTGCCGAGGGGAGAGCACATAAACAGAAGGTTGACTGGAATTGGGGCGGGCTTACTTCGTGCCAAAAGTCCCGCCTCAAAACTCAGAGGTGAATTTCTAAGGAACTCCTGCCGCTCTGCAGAAACTATGTTCTGGACACCGACACGGGTTTTTGGATTTTGGCTAAAAATGGTATAGTCACAATTAAAAGAACACTGGGAATGCTTTTAAAATAGATCAAAATTTTACTTTAGACAATAATTTCAGCAAAAGTAAATGATGTTACTTGCTCAAAAGACTAACAGTGACATACAGAAAAATTGCAGCACTATTAATGAGAGAAAAACTGAGAGACATGCTAAAAATCCGCTTTCAGAAATTTAGAGCCCTGCAGAAAAATAAACAAAACTTTGGAGGTTAGATCATTTTAAACAGTAGAAATAAACTGACAAATGAACATTTATCATTAGAATTTTGTAGGAGAGTGATAAAATTGCTCCAATGACTGCACACTGTTTTACACACCTTTTCCTCTTTGGATGGCAACAGCACAGATGCAAAACCAGCTTATTAAGTTTGTCAAAATCAATTTATTTACTTTTGATCATCATCTGATTTAGATTGATTTTCATAATTCCATGTCAGACAGCAGCTGCTGAGAGCCTGCATGTTGTGGACTGATAGGTGTGACTACTCAGCAAAATGCTAATTGTCCCCGAAGGCAACATGAAGCCCATATGTCTCTAATCATGTGAAATAAGTACCAAGATGCGTAAACATAAATATTCCATTTTATTTTTGGTCGAGGGATTCATGCTCCAAAATAAATTCTCTTTTCTGGTTGACGGAAAAAGAAAACTTTGCTTTAAAAGTTTAGTATTTTAGCTTTTTGCTCCTTCTTCGTTTACAGACTATGGATGCTAGAAAAAAAATCATATTTAATCTAAAAATATATATTTTGAAGTAAAAGCCAGTTTTCCCTCAACGTTTTGAAAGCACGTCCAACTGGAGCGCGTTCAAAGTTGTCTCTGATTATATATGCACCACAGTTTAACAGCTGAGGCGATGCTCGGCCAAGAATGAAGTTTTTATCTTTTGCATCCATACATCAACTCAATTTTCTTGACAGTGCTGTTTGAAATCTACTGAACTTAAAAAAAAATAAATCTTTGTTTGAATTATTTAAAGAAAATATGTTGAAGATTTTTAAATCCTTGCCTAGCAGGCATCACCTCTTCCATTCTTGGAGCCTTTTAAAGCCCTGAATATGAGTAATACAAACATGAACAATGAGCAGAGTTCCAGGACAGGATCAATCAACTCGATTATTAGAAATTGGGTTCAGATTTGAAATGAGCACTTCTTAAAAATTGAAATGAGAGGAAATGTTGGTTTAAGATTAATTTAACTTTGAAAACTTTCCACTTTGCAATATTTTTTATTTCGTCAACCCATCTCTACTCAGCCTCCTGCTTGCATTTCCTTTTGTGCTCCCAGCACTCTGTTGCTATGATTGCTTCTGAAGGATGTTGCACCTCCTGTTCATTTGTCCATTTTCTAATCACACTTAATCTTGTCCAGGGTCATCAGGTTGGGAGGCAGGATCGTATGCCAGAGCTATCCAAAAAAAAGAGCGATGCTCCTTCGACAGATCACTAGTTCATCTCAACGGCGAGCAGAGAGGCTTTCAAAGCGGGGTCATTTGGTCCACTGAAGCATTTCTTTTCTTGGATTGTCCACTTAAATTGTTGACGGTGATCATCTGAATCCCCCTTCACTTGCAAGTGAACTTGGAGCAATTCATGTACAGTCCGAGCGCAGAAGGACAATCCAGGAGATCAAAAACCTTTTTGTGTATCAACACTTCCTCTTTAGCTTATTTGCAGCTTCAGAGTCTGCAGCTGAGTAAGTATACAGGAAAATATCGGATCTGAACTGGAATAATGTAAGTATGTGTTCTAATGATAATCTATGATATGGTGTGAATCATTAATGTGTACTGAAAATATGTGAAAATTATTCTGATAATAAAAAGCGCTCTATTTTATATTCACACTTTCAATGTGTGGGGATGATTACTGGATTAAAAAGAAATTTTATTCTGATGATAATCAATGATTATTACATGATGTAACATGATATGTGGTTGATCTTACCGTTTAAAAAAAAAAAAACTTGCATTTGATCTGCTCAGAACCAGAATTACATTACTATGCAAAACTACAAAATGAGGTAACTAAGTAGGAGTGGAACTATATAAGTTTGCTTCTTCCCACTCATTTTCAAGCAACCAATCAAACTCTACTTGATTTTAGTTAATAATTACTATATCTAATGAATAAATGAGACATAAGTGTGTCTTTGTTTTGTTTGTTTTCTATTTTCTAATCAATGCATTTCATTATTTCTGTAATGAGTTTGACATATTTGTGTGTTTTGTCCTGAATTTTTCACAATAATATTTGCCTGAAATCAATCAAACATTCAAATTTCAAAACAGTGCATTTTAGAAGGACATTAAAAAGGTTTCTGCATCACAGTAGTCGCAGTAAAACTGTGGAAGAAAATGCCTAACATTTGTCAATTTAAAAATAGATACAGATAAATGATTTTCAATCTTTACATTAAATAACTCAATAGATAATAGTCATGTTGTCACTTTTTCTGTTGATGAGAAAGAATATCTGGGTATTTATTTATTAATTATTCATGATGTGATAACCACATGTTGATGATTGGCTCTTTAGACAGATAATATCAATGTATTGGATGTTTTTTTTGTTGTTTTGTCGTGTAAGTCATAAGTTAGTAGGCTTAAATAAGCTTCAGCTCCTGCCTATAGAAAGCTAAACTTTCAGAGGCTTCTCTCCACAATTCTTTCTTTTCTGTTTAGTTTATTTATTTAAAACATCTGGTATCAGGAGTCATGATTTAATGGGAACAGCCAGAACGTCAAAAAAACGACGTCCAAAATGTCAAAAAGTGACGTGGAGGGGGCCGGATCTTCCTTTCATATACGCCGAGCTGGGAGTGAAAATGTGTAGGCAGCACCCGTACAGGTCAACCCCTGTACAGGTGCACGTGACTAAGGCTTAAGACCTATCTGAACAAAGTTGAAGTCATAACACAGAACTGCAAAACTATTTTTACTTATCTGTTAGCTTTAAGCAAACGGTGGCAAACTTTGTAAAACACATAAAGACTTGGCCTCTCACCAGCTGCTAGTGCTGGCATTGAACAGTGATTATTAAAACACTAATCCCTCTGCAGAAGGAGTCAGATCAGAGGCTGCAGTACAAGGATGGGTGTCTTTGGTTCACAGCTCACAACATAATTGCATCTTAAATTGAGAGCATGATTAGCACTCTGCCAACTCCCAGCCTTCACTGTGTGAGAAGCCTCTCATCATTTTGTCGCGTGTGACAGATATCTGCGCGGGGGTACATGTTGCAGATAACCACGACAGACTTTATTAAATCTTGCATCTTGCAGCTGCAACATTCAGCTGATCCCTCTCTACACAGCATCTTAAATATAGCATGACCTTTTCTGGTCTCATCAGACAGCCCAGCTGTCTGCTTGATGTGTTTGGGTCCAGTAGGAGCTGACAGGAATCTGAAAGAGGAGCGGAGCGGCACCAAATCAAAGATGTGAGGCCACTTATTCAAGTCCACCCTGATTTGACAGGTTTTTTTCCCCCGTCTTCAAACCCCCTTCTTTTCAGACGTCCTTGTAACCCAGCAGCTTTGAATTTCGA
>NW_023417436.1:2936-13827 GCF_002922805.2 Oryzias melastigma | reverse complement strand
AACTAAAATAAACATTTCCTCACAAAAGGCGATAGCTAGAAAACACTGAAGGCGAGACCTGAAAATACTGAAGGCGATAGCTAAAAAACGCTGAAGGCGATAGCTGAAAACGCTGAAGGCGATAGCTGAAAACGCTGAAGGCGATAGCTGAAAACGCTGAAGGCGATAGCTGAAAACGCTGAACACGATAGCTGAAAACGCTGAAGGCGATAGCTGAAAACGCTGAAGCCGACAGCTGAAAACGCTGAAGGCGATAGCTGAAAACGCTGAAGGCGATAGCTGAAAACGCTGAAGGCGATAGCTGAAAACGCTGAAGGCGATAGCTGAAAACGATGAACATGATAGCTGAAAACGCTGAAGCCGACAGCTGAAAACGCTGAAGGTGATAGCTGAAAACGATGAACACGATAGCTGAAAACGCTGAAGCCGACAGCTGAAAACGCTGAAGGCGATAGCTGAAAACGATGAACATGATAGCTGAAAACGCTGAAGGTGATAGCTGAAAACGATGAACATGATAGCTGAAAACGCTGAAGGCGTACCTGAAAAAGCTGAAGCAGACAGCTGACGCGGAAGCCGATAGCTGAAGACGCGGAAGCTGATAGCCTGCTAAAATATTTTTTTTAAATATCTAATTAGCCCTTAAGAACTGAAAAAGCCATAGCTAGCCAAAATAGCTAGCATGTAGCTGAAATATTAGCTAAACTCCAAAATAGTCTAAAAACCTTAATAAATGCCAAAATAGTCCAAAAAGCTAACAGAATGCCAATGTAACTTTCAACTTTACTACACTCTGACTCCATATAATATAAAGTAACGACTAATCGACTATTAAATTGGTTGTTGACTATTTCAATAGTCAATTAGTCGACTGTTCATGTCAGCCCTACATGAGACGCAGCACAGAGATTGATTGTCAAAGTCCACAGACACTGTGAACTTGGATCACCCACAGAAGCAGTTCTAATGGCTGACCAACCAAAATCTACCTAAAGAAAACAAATAAACAAAGCCCGCAAACCAAGACTATCAAGATCCAACCCCAAACTAAAATAACAAAACCCAGCAATGTAAGACTGCTGAGGACAAAGACAGGGAAAAAGAACAAACCAAACCAGCACAACTCAAAGTACAACCCAAATACTACCCAGCCTGCCTTGGTGAATCCTCCTCTGACTTAAATACCTGGCAGGTGCTAATTAAGATCATTTGCCCCACCTGTCAGGTGAGCAGAACGGCAGGGCGAGTTCAAAAGATGCAGCGCAGCAGCAGCAGGACGTAACATCGAGGAACCACTCTACTTAGATTTATAATGATTCCTCTGTAAAGTAGTAAATAAAACCTTCACAGCTGTTTTTACATTTAGGGAAAATAAACTGCATCCACTGCTGTATGATAAAAAGACAGAACACTTGTTAACAAATGACAATTGTCTTTCAAAGCCGAAGTATCTTGAAGTATCTAATAACCCATTTTCACCTGACAACTAACTTTCTGCGACCAGCTGGACCACCTGACCTGTCAGATATTCTTTAGCATTTGATAAGTTAAATCTCCAGTTCAATCTAGTCCAGTCTAATGTAAAAAAATAACTTTTTTGTCAACAAACAAGCAACATCTTTAGCTGGAAACCTATATCCTTACTTTCAATACATTGAGCAAGTACTCTGTTTACCAAATGAGCCACAAATAAAATATGAAGTTGAAAGATGTGCTCATGGCAACAGACCACACTGACCTCCAGGTTTCCAGGTTCTCTGCAGAAGAGACAAATCTAAAGTCTGGCCTTGCAGTTTGAAGTAAACACCATCTCCTTAAGGATAGAGGAAAGTAAACTGCTCTACTGACATCCCCTACACTTAAAAAGCTGGAGGCCGCCACTGATTTTAGCTCTTTGTTTGGTGACGTAAGAAAGGGAAGGTTTCTGTATAGAAGTCTGCAGTCATTCCTTCTGCACGATTACAGCTGTGGAGGCTGAGCGCTGCAGAGAATTAAATTACTGAGAAAAGGTTTTCATCGAGGGGGCTGGTGGTGCGGGAGGCGGGGTGACGGCGAGCAAAGAGCAAGGATGGAGATGAGTGTTTTTGCCCACACGTGTGCCATACATTTCGACTCAAGGACGCCTCCACCTTCACCTCAAAGAAGCGGTCTAATTCATTCTGAAGGTGACGCCTGTCTGCAAACATGAATACAACAAACAGCCCACCAATGTCTTAGCTGGGGGGGGTTCACTTAAGGTTCAACCAGAAAAATGGGAACTCAACGGAGGACTTTTATCTGTTTACTGCATGGAAAACATGCTGTGATTACAGTAATTATGCGGGACAGTCATCTGTTCTCCTCGGTTATACATTTATTTTTGATTTTCACATATCCTGTTGACATTTCTGACAAAGTGACCATTAACTGCAAGCACTCGGTGAAGGTTATGAAGTTCATTTGTGGCTTCGTTAATGTGTCGGAGTGCTCCAGGAAGGAGCTGCTCAATACATGTCTGAGGAAATGAATGAACATGCTGCTTCTGTAATTATTGGCCAGTTGTTTCTCATTAAGCCTTAAAGACCCACTCCAATGAAAATGCTGTTTTGAACATGTTTTTGTCGCATTTTTCTCATGATGGACAAATATTGACGTCCCCTTGCGATTAAAATAATGTTTTTTCTTGTTTTAACATGTATGTTTCTTATGAAAGAGAGCAAATGTAATAAGAAATAATTTCGTTTTTGCATTTCCACATTTTTGTGAGACACAGAGCTTCCATAATCTGAGCTACTCAGCTCAGCTCCAAAAGCCCCGCCCCCTCAGAGGAGATTTTGGAAACAGAAGTTTCAGCCTTTTTTTTTTTTATTGTCATATGGTATCTTTAAAGACCCACTCCAATGAAAATGTTTTTTTGACAAATATTAAGAAAGTTAAGATTAAAATTGTGTTTGAGTATTTATTTACTCAAATCATTGTAAATCAGGAGCTGACAAAAAATGCTGTTGGTAAAACTGTGACATAGAAGCGACTACATTAGATCCATGACCGTCTTTGTTTTCCTCGTCTGAGCTGTAATTTGGGTCCAAACTGCACGACTGGATTGCTACAATATTTCTCACCATTTTTGTTGCACTGCTAATGTTAGCTTGGGGTTGTGAGAGGCTGTAAGATAAAGTGTTAACAGATGGATGTTGGGAAGGGGTGTGCTTATTCCCCACCAACAGTCTCGTCAACAACTCAAGGTGAATTTCTAATGAACTCCTGCCGCTCTGCAGAAACTATGTCCCTAAAAAAGGCACAAGTTTTTAGATTTTGTCTTAAAACGACGTAATCACAACTAAAAGACCACCAGGAACGCTTTTAGATTAGGTCAGGGGTCAGCAACCTGCGGACATGTGGCTCTTTAGTTAAAATAAAAACGTTTTTAAAAAATTAAAAGAAGTAACTATAAAGGAAAAAGTAAGTAGTAGTAAAGCTTAAAAATAAATTCACTTAAACTTTATTCAACTAATTCACAAACAGTTGAAGGATGGTGTGAATCATTTGACGAGGATCCTAACAACAGTAGTCGTAATTCTCCATCAATCCTTCGTAGTTTATCAACCTCAATCTGACGCATTTGGATTCAATTTTGAGTGTCATTTATCACAAAAAAACAATTTACTGACAGTTAGCACAACCAGAATAAAAGCTAATTTAGGTGATAACCTGCCACAAACAATTTAAAAGTCGACTAATCGCCAATTATTTTTTTACGATTAGTCGACTAATCAGGTTATACACAAACTGGATGTAAAACACACATCTTAACCATCATTAGCTTTAAACTAAATAAAAACTATATATATAGAATTACCTGTGATAACACTAGTGTGAATTCTGTAAGATGAATTTGGCCGCTGAAAACGCTGAAGCTGATAGCCAGCTAAAATATTAGTTTAAAATTAGCCTAAAAAACTGAAAGCCTAAATTAGCCAAAACAGGTAGCATGGAGCCGAAATATTAGCTACTCTCCAAAAGCTTTAAAAAGCTAAAAAAAAAAAAAAAGTTCCTAAACTAGCAAAAATAATTAGCGTTTAGCTGAAATATTAGCTAAACTCCAAAATAGCCTAAAAAACCTTAATAAATACCAAAATGTTCCAAAAAGCTAGCTTGATGCTATTATCAATTTTAGCTTTTCTACACTCCGATCTCAAATAATATCAAATAACGACTAATCGACTAGTCAACTATTTCAAGAGTCGATTAGTCGACTAATCTTGGCAGCCCTAATATAATCCACTGGATTATAAAGCAGATTTTCTATTTTTTAACAAATTGAAGTATTTAAAGTGTATCTCAAGGTTTTAATATATAGTATTGGTCAGTTAATTAGCTCTGATTTAGTTGTTGTTGGTTATATTTATGAATATGTGGCTGAAATGTACCAGAAAAAGTAAAATATTTTTTTTCTACTGATGACTTTACACTTCCTACCACATTTGCTGCATTGACGTGATCCTATGTTGTAGGATGTCTTTTATTTTGAAAGGAAGTCATGCAAAGCTCTGTCAAAAGTTATAAACTATTTAAAAAAAAAACCTAATTTTTCTTAATTTTTATGTTTTATTTATGCCAAGAAAGCACAATCGGAAAAATATAAATATAAATCAGTGTTTTATTTTTCTAAAGAGTGAGTGAAGACTTTGTGGCTCCTTCTGGGGTTTGGTTGGCGATCAAACTGATCAAAAAAATGATCAGAGTGGGACCTCAACAAGACTCTAGTTAGAATCTCTGTTTGGAAGTGCAGGTGATAAACGAACATTTAGCTGCGCTGGCTTCTGGTGACGACCTTCCTCGTGTCTCCGCAGGTTGGAGAGTTCCGTGCACACGCAGCCGAGTGGACGGCCAACGTCTCCGCCGAGTTCAAAGAGACCCGCAGGCGGCTCAGCGTCGACATTTATGACAGGTTCCAGCGAGCGGCATCCATCAAGCGCAAGCTGTCATCCGAGCTGGGAATTAACACGTCCCTCAACCCTGAAATCACTCCTGGCAAGAGAACGTTGTCAGCCAACCTGTGTGAGGACAGAGACGCCTACCCTAACCTGACACTCTCCCTCAGCCCCGTTCCCGGCGCCCTGACCCGGAACGGCAGCCTGTTCTTGAACGGGCTCAGCCCGGACTACGCCGACCGGCGGGAAGTCGCCATCGTTGAAAACCTCAAATGAAGCAAGAGAAAGTTTTTTTTTTTTTTTTTTTTCACCTGATTGATTAGGATTGGAAAGACGAACGTGCGCCTGTGCTCATCGATCGAGCGTCGCCCACGCTGTGCCCGTCTGCGCTCATTAAGGAGATTGTTTTTCTTAAGCACAGATCAATCCTCAAGCTGTGCACAAGCGTGCGCTGCTCCGTCCCACCCGGTTACAAAGACTATATACATAAATTAAAAAGAAGTACTTGTGTGTCCCTGCCAGTCTGATTGGCAGCTTTGTCACTGAGCCAAACTGAAGAATGTTTCCCCGGCTGGAACAAAAGATTGTATCTGAGGCGGGAAGGAAACAAAGGCTCGCATCCTTTCCGCATGACAAACACGTGTGCATTCAGATATAGGAAGCAATAGATGCTCAGCTGTTTGGATTTCTACTCTCAACAGACTGGAAGTCTTGTGCCACAGGAAAAGTCATGATTTTTGTCCTGTTTTTGCTGTCAGTTTCTTACATTGTATGGATTTGTATGCCTTGCATTCACCGGTCTGTCGTCCCTCACTGAAGCAATGAATGTTTTTAGATTTCATCTGAAGTAATAATCCAGGAGTGCCTTATTGAAAATCCCACTGAACAACTGAGCAGCTTTTTTCTGAAGCTCAGCGCTGATGATGTTTCTAGCATGTTCCATGGAAGTATCGAACGCTCAAAAGCCATCCTGTGTTTTCTGAAGAGTCTTTCGTTTGCACGAGAAACGACAAGTGGACGAACTGAGATGAGTGCTGCACCGCTCCACCTGAAACCAAAGCAGAGATCCCGATCTTCAGTCCGATTGAGTTATTTTTGAAATAATGCACTTTTCCCCGTGGAACTGGAACACAGAAGCTTATTTTCTGCATTTGAATGTTCAGGCCAGTACTGAATGTACAACCTTTCTCTGTTCAGCGGCCAACACTCTTCGTAGGAATGGATGTATTGCTTTAATCCAGGGGTCCCCAAACTTGTTCTTGTGAGGGCCTTCTCTGATGGGGGGCCGGGGTCCGTTTGTAGGCTAACAGAAAAAGTGTAACAATCATAGTCAAAACGTAAACATTTATGGTTTTCCAGGAAGCCACACATAGCCACATTTTAAATAATTAATTTATGTCATCTTCACAGAAAAAATGATACAAAGTATCTTAAAAACTAGAGATATAGCATTACCTGCAATAGATTAATGGCTGGAGATGCTTAAATTGATAGCTAAAAACACTGAAGCTAGTAGCTGAAAATGCTGAAGCTGATAGCTAGTTAACATATTTGCACCAACATTTGCAAGTGCCAAATTAGCCAAAAAAAACTCAAAAAGTTCTAAATTAGCCAAAACAGCTAGCATGTAGCTGAAATCTTAGCTATACGTCAAATTAGCCTAAAAAACAGAAAAAAATGTCTAATTTAGCCAAAACAACTAGCATGTAGCTGAAATATTAGCTAAACTTCAAAATATCCTAAAAAACGTAAAAACTGAAAAGAGACGAAATTAGCCAAAACAGCTAGCATGTAGCTGAAATATTAGCTAAAATCCAAAATAGCCTATAAAACAAAAACTCCACATTTGGCCCGCGGGCCGTAGTTTGGGGACCCCTGCTATAAACAAAGCCCCTCTGTGGGTTATTGAATGTGACTGAGATGAATCAGGAGGATTGTTTCTTAGCGTGTGAATATGCTAGTTGTTTATGGTGCATGTTTAAGGCCTTAAACACACCTGCTGTTAAAACTTTTCAGTGTCCGATCCTGCAGCAGCAGGAAAAAAAAACAGGAAAACTTAAATATATTTCATCAAAGTTCCCAGAAACTCATTCAATTTTAATAAAAAGTAGGTCACTAATGCCTTTCTCAAATATCCTGGTTATTGAAATATTGTGTAAACTGGAAGAATAAGTTTAATCATCAAGAAAACCTGCTTAGAAAAGATTGAATTGATTAAGAAACCAGAAATTGTCAATAAAGTTTTCTATAAGACTAGATGCATGGCAAAAAATACGTTAAAATAAGTGAATGAATAAACTTTACAAGAATAAAGTCATAAAATTATGAGAAAAAAGTCCTAATTTTATCTTTTTATTATTTTATTTTTTATTAGTTAAAATGTATAATTCATACAATCTACTTACAGAACAGCATTAAGATGAAGACCAATTCTTATTAATCTCTCCTCCATTCTTATTATCTCATGTGATACAGATTAATGATAAATGAGTTGGTATAATTAAAACAAACTCATAATGAAAACCCATAAGAACAACAATAAAATCTGCAACACTATATTCACATGATGCTGCATACAATCATTTTGTTTTTACATTTAAACTTAAAACAAACAAAACTTAAACACTTTTTCAGGAATTCAATTTTTGACTCCCAGCAGTCATTTGTTTAAGTGTATTTTTTACTTCAGGTACTTTAAAGTCATAATTTCTACAGCTATTTCCTTCACTTATAACAAAAAGATTTTGTAGCAACATTAAATTAAACATGACCAGCACTGTCTGTAAAGAACATAAATCTTAAAATTCGAGTATTCGGAATAGAAATTAGAAATGTTTTAAAAAAAATAAATAAAGTTAATGGTGTAAGCCTCCATTCACATTGTGTGTCAGATAAATATTTCAATGCATTTATAGTGATACCATACGTCAGGGGTCCCCAAACTCCTTCTTGTGAGGGCCACACAACTGTTTTCTTCTCTGACGGGGTTTGTAGGACAACAGAAATAAGTTTTTCAGAAAGCCACACATAGACAAATTTTAAATTATTCATTTCGGAAATCTTCACTGAAAAAAATAATACTAAAACATTTTAAAAACTAGAAATATAGCATTACCTGCGATAAATTAATGGCTGGAGATGCATAAATTGATAGCTAAAAACATTAAAGCTTATAGCTGAAAATGCTGAAGCTGATAGCTAGCTAAAATATTAGCGAAGTGCCAAATTAGCCAAAAAAGCTCAAAAAAGACTAAATTAGCCAAAACAGCTAGCATGTACCTGAAATATTAGCTAAACCTCAAAATGGCTTAAAAAACAGAAAAAAGACTAAATTAGTAAAAATAGCTAGCATGTAGCTGAAATATAAGCTAAATTTCAAATTAGCCTAAAAACGGAAAAAATACGAAATTAGTCAAAACAGCTAGCATGTTGCTGAAATATTAACCAAACTTCAAAATAGCCAAAAAAACCTGAAAAAGCCTAAATTAGCCAAAACAGCTAGCATGTAGCTGAAATATTAGCTAAATTTCAAATTAGCCTAAAAACGGAAAAATACTCAATTAGTCAAAACAGCTAGCATGTTGCTGGAATATTAACCAAACTTCAAAATAGCCAAAAAAAAACTGAAAAAGCCTAAATTAGCTAAAACAGCTAGTATATAGCTGAAATGTTAGCTAAATGCCCAATTATTGTAAACACTAGTAAAATGTGTAATTTAGCCAAAACAACTAGTATGTAGTTGAAATATTAGCTAAACTTCAAAATAGCCTAAAAAACTGAAAAAAGCCTAAATTAGCCAAAACAGCTAGCATTTAGTTGAAATATTAGCTAAACTTCAAAATAGCCTGAAAAACTGAAAAGAAACCCTAAATTAGCCAAAACAATTAGCATGTAGCTGAAATATTAGTTAAATGCCAAATTAGCGTAAAAACCAGTAAAATGTTTAATTTAGCCAAAACAATTAGCATGTAGTTGAAATATTAGCTAAACTTCAAAATACCCTGAAAAACTGAAAAAAGGATACATTAGCCAAAACAGCTAGCATTTAGCTGAAATGTTAGCTAAATGTCAAATTTCCTTAAAAAATAAGAAAAATGTCTAATTTAGCCAAAACTGTTTGGGGGGCCGGGCCAAATGTGTAGGACGGCCAGACCCGGCCGTAGTTTGGGGACCCCTGCCTTAAGTCACTATTCGGATTTTCGTCCCTGTCGCTATTTTGTACGTCACCATGAAACAGGTCTGTAGCCTTAAAAATTAATTACTTTAATCTTGTAAAATCTCAAAGTATAAATTATGGAACTATACCTTTAAAACATTTGTTTCACTCATAATTCTATGAGTTTACTCTCATAAATGTATCCTCTTACATATTAATTTAACGACTTTACTCTTGTCAATGTATTTATTTTTCTTATTACTCGATGGCCTTTATAAATTATTAGAAATATTATAAAGCTGCAGCTGAATGACAGGTGAGATGGAAGAAAACATTCTTCTTCTTTTTTTTTTTTTTTTTGATCAGAGAAGCTTGAACCTGAATATATTTATTGCCATCTCTCTCCAGATTTCCCATAATCCCTTTGAATTTGACCACAAAACAGCTGTTTTACAACAACAAAGACTAAGAACTCCAGATTTGTGATGTTAATCGGTGCCTCACTTCAGGCAGATCATAGAGCATCCTTGAATGTAGAGTGTTGGAGGTGTGAAATCAGGTTACCGGAGCGTGCGTAAACTGATTTCCTGTTTAACCAAATGACTTTTCAAAGTCGCTGCTGCTTGACCACAGAGGCTGCTCAGTTTCCCAGTTTCTTCTTTAATAAAAGTAAATAAAAACTAATTATGGCTTAAATATGGGACAAGAAAAAAGATGCTGTTGATTTGATTTTTAGGGTTATTAAATTTTTTTTTTTGACTGAATCATCTCTCTACTAAGAATATATTATTATTTTTTAATATATTTTATTGAAAAATAAAATAGCAGAAAGATTCAAATTATTAATTTAATGCACTTTTCCATCAGAAAGTTAATATAAATGTTGTGAATGAACATAGAATGCTTTTAGAAATTTAGCTAATTAATATTATTATCAATTTACAAAAAATAAAAAAAGTGAGCGAATTAAAGAAGGCACCAATTCTTATTACATAAAAACAATTATTATTCATACTCTAAAGATGAATCAGTGGTTACATGTAGGAGACTCTGTATAGCAGATAAAGACACAGAAAGGTGGTTTTCTTTAAAATGTCTAACAGTTCCACTCGCTCAGAACTGATGGAGTTGCAGCCTTAAAACCAAACCTCCTACCGCGAAAACAAGAACCAGAAGGAAAAAATAAGAGTGTCATGTGCTCTGGACAGATGAGTGAAAATTTTACCCGAAATGCTGCTGTTTTGATGAGAAAGAGTGGTGACACGATTGAAATGTCTCTTTCTGCATTTAGTTAATTGATAGATGACAGATGTGATGCTGTTTTTCACATCTGCAGAGTTCTGTGTATTCTAATCACCGTGGATACTTACAGTTTAAACCAAACGTTTGTGCAGGTCAAAGGTTATGTCTAATTAGATCATTTTTATCAAATGAAAACACACTTCTTTGTCTATCTCACTGAGTTTTATTGCAAAAATCCATCAAATGCATACACTCAAACTCACAAAATGACACATAAATTACCCAGCAGCAAAGCCAAGTGGGGCCGTATGCTTTAAAAGTGGGCCCCAAATGAGTTTGTCCACAGATTCCTTGGTTCGCTGGCTCGCCAGCTAGCTACAGAGGAGCTTGCTAGCATGCTACTGTGGAGCTCGCTAGCATGCTACTGTGGAGCTCGCTAGCGTGCAACATTGGAGCTCGCTTCAGTGGGGCTCGCTAGCATGCTACAGTGGCGCTCATTAGCTCGATAGAGAGAACCTCACCAGCTTGCTACAGTGGAGTTCGCTACCACGCCACAGAGGAGCTCGCTAGCATGCAACAG
>NW_023417436.1:0-2133 GCF_002922805.2 Oryzias melastigma | reverse complement strand
AATGTGAGCAAACACAGGTGGAGCCACCACTAGAAACTGGACAAACCAAATCGGGTCCGACATTTTCTGCCCAATTTTAAACCAAATGGGATCCACTTGCTGGCTGGGTAGCTAAACGTGTTTCTTTTAGCATTAAAACAGACTCTCCCGCTACCTTTAAATTCATGTGTTGCCAGATCTAAAAAAAAGGAATATCAAGAGGTTAATTTAAAAAAAATAACCTGTTGAAACTGTGTTTTTGTGTCTGGAATCAGAGGGGACTCAGTCCAGAAACCAGAGCGCTGAGCTGCCTGAAAACAAAGTGTGATTGGCAGCCTATCAGTTCTGCAGGAAGTGAAGCTGTCAGTCAAGTGTTGCATAACATGTCAAACCTCATGAGGAAACATTCCAGCAAAAGTGAGGGCGCTTCCCAGGAACCTCTTTCCATTTCCCCCTACACAAGCCTCTTGAAGGCATCTTTATCCCTCCGCGAGTGACAGTTCCTAATGGAGTCACATCCGACGGCGCTTCACGCATGCTGATTGTATCTTCATCGGCCTCCTTCTGAATGTAAGCGCATTTGATCTGTGAGTGTTGGAGAGGAGTGAGGTTCTTCTAAAACAGGGTTATGTGCGTTTGTGATGCCGTTCAAACATGACTTTGTGTCACTTCTGGTCATAATGATCTTCATGGTAGATAACCGTGTTATCCTGAGCTCTTCGGTGGCGGGTTTTTTACAGTTCCTGCAGCGTTTGCATGAATTTTCAACGCCATTTTAATGGCTAAAACGCTCAACATGTGCATTTTTATCTGAAACAGCGAGTGTTGCATGCCACTGTAAATGGATTTCTAAACACTGGAGGTGACAAAATGTCATCGAGGATGAAAATATGTTTGTGCTTCACAGGTTGCTGAAAAGCTGGAATAAAACCTTTTTTTATATGAAGAGAATATTTTTCAACTTCACTTGTTTTCTTTTTGTCCAAAAAAATGGAAGCAAATTCATAGCTGGGAATGATACACTTTATGTTGTTTTTAAAAACAAGTTTAGATTCTTTCCTTGACATTTGGTTTAAACTCCTCAAGACTTTCAGCTCATTTAACCGTACTGGTAACCCAATATTCAGCTCCTTTTTAGGACATTTTTAATCAAATATTCTTCAGTTTCAAACATTGTTTTTCTGGTTGAAAAGAAGGGAAAATCTACTAACCTTTAAAAACATTGCTCTCCTTTAGAGATAAAGAAGTTCAACTCAAAAGTTCAAACTTATTTCGGTAAAATCTTGTTTACTGCTTTAATAATGTCTTTTAATTAATTTGGTAAATAATTAAAAACAAACACAACCTTTTGGAGCTGTGTTGTGTTTATTCAACCACATCAAATTAAGCCTTCATTTTAGAAAATTTGGCTTTTTTAAAATTAAAGTAAGTTAAGCTGCTCCAAGCAGTTTTACTATAACATTTGTTGCTCCGATTACATCTATTTACAATGTAACACTATTTTGACCTTTTTCAGCAAATTTTAATAGAAATTTCCACAAATTTATCTTAAAAAAAAGAAATGAGCAATTGTACTACATATTTTTCAACCTCCAAACATTCACATTCAGTATTAAATACATCGTTTTACTTAGCTTTCCTAAATATTTACTTTTTTTTTCAGCAAATTTAATATCATGAAATTAATCCAAAAGTCTTAATAATGATTAATATTTTTAATTTGGTCTTTTATGATTCAACTACAGCAGAAATAAACGTCTTATGTCTTTTTTGTTAAACTAGATAGATGACATAATGACCTAACAGTTAGGATTTTACTAAAATGAGGATTTTTTTAATACACAGAGTATTGTGAATTCTTAATGTCTGATCCAGGGGTCGCCACATTTAACAGTAAAAGAGTAACTTGGGCTCGTTTTCTTCTGATCAAAACCCAGAAGGAGCAACACAGTCTTACTTTAGCCTTTAAGAAATTTGGATTTGGATTCATGACCTTTTTTTTTTATTAATAAATTTGAATTATGTCTATTTTTTGGTACGAACAAAACCAAAAACATAAAAAGAACCTAGCATCTCTCAAAATGTGATTTTTATTTTAACTTAAATTCTAAATAAAAGATTATCTGTGCCAAACAGGATCATCTTAGTGCAGTT
>NW_023417435.1:23690-27761 GCF_002922805.2 Oryzias melastigma | reverse complement strand
AAACTCTACAACTCCTTCAAAGGAAACTTGAATATAAAACATGAAGCAAAATAAGAGCTTGTCAGTAAAAGAAAAACAAAAAAAAACTGCAGAAATCTAACATATGACCCAGTGCTTGGCTATGAAAGTAAGTCTTGAGTTGATTTTTTAAAATGGACAGCGAAAATGCTTGTAAAGTATTTAGTGGCAAAGCCTTCCAAAGTTTCCCAGAACAAATAAAGGCTGGTCCACCCCTAAACTTCCTCTTAAACTGCAGTACCTCAAGGAGAAGCTGATCAGCTGACCTGAGACATCAGACTGGAGTGTGAAGAGACAAAAGCTCAACAAGGTAAGGTGGGGTGAGACCACTCAAACGTTTTAAAAACAAACCAAAAAATCTTACAGTAAATATTAAAAAGAACAGGCAACCAGTGGAAAAAAGCCAGAGCTGGTGTCAATAAGACTGCAAGATTCATCATCTTTGTTTCAAAGATTAACTGAACTACTGCTGTTAAACTGGTTTTATTTCCATTGTTTGTTTATTGTCAAAAAAATCCTGAACACATCTGCAGAAGTGGTTAAAGTTTCCAATTTGGAGTCAATAAAGCGTCTGAATCTTTTCTTAACTTTGTGATACAGCAAACATGTCAGAAGATCATCTTTAATGGATTAATTCAGACAAAAACATAGACGGTGTTTAAAGAGTTTTTCAATATGTTTTTTATCTTTGAGTGAATTAAAATGTACATTTGTTATACAGTTTAGTTTCAGTGTTAACAAAAACAAAGTTTAGGTCATTAAAGTCTTTCCAAGACATCCCTGCTGTCTTCNACGATTTGCTGCTGGTGGTGATGTGGGGAGCTTTGTTACCACAACAACTACAGGAGTCTCACGCCATAAGACTGCCAAACCCATTATCTTGTTTTTTTTGTTTTTTTTTATTCCACTATGTTCTTGGTACAAACAAAAGTCTGTATAAAGCTGTTCCAATGGTTGAATTTCTCAGATTTTTTTTTTCTCTTTTTTTAACTTCATGATGCAGCAAATGTGGTAATTGAAACATGCATTTAAAATAGTTGTTCTCCATTACATTTTGTGCTAGATTCTGAAACAATGTGCAACATTACTGTTATGTCGATCTAAACTGCCATAGTTTATATGTTGGAAAAGAGTTTTTAATCATTTCTCAGTTTTGCTAGCAGGATGCGCTCTGTGGTTTATGCATCAGTGACTTGACACCAGCAGAAGAGGCTTAGTCAATATGTGATGAGCGAGTCTGCAGAGTTGGTGACCAAGTTACCTATGATCGTATTCTTGTCTGCTTTGCTGGTAAGCTGGTTGACCTCAAAGAAAAGGTGATTAAGTGCTTTAGAAAGTAATATAAGTTAAGCTAATGTTTAGTTTAACCAGTTGTCAGTTGGTATGACTCAGACACTTTTTTTTGTTCCCACGATGGTGGACATCTAAGTAACGTTTCAGTCTGGTGTTAGCTAAAGTTTAAGAGAGATGAATACAAGTTTTCCTCAAGTGTGAGTTTATGGAGAAGACATGCTAACAAAGTAAACGTGTTGAGAACATGAGATCCTTAGATCCACAGTTAAGCTAAAGGGTACGTACTTGTGTGGAGTTACTCCAGTGCTGACTCGGTCACTGAGCTTGGACAGGAGTCAGCATTCTTCACACATGGTATGCAGGTCAAAGCTTTAGTATACTGTGTATCTCATGAGAAAATGTGAAATGTTTATGGTCATTTCATTTTTGTATAATAAGTACAAAGAAGGTAAAAGACAGTTTGAAAAAGATTTTCTTAAGTAGATACAGTTCACACATGAAATTCATAAGAGTGAAGACAATTATTAAAATCTGTTCTAAAACATTAAAAATCAACATAGCACTTAGTATTTCAAACTTATTTTTTTGGATACATACTCCACTAAAAGTCTGCATACTGCAGCAGTTCAAGCAGGAGGCTAACAAAAACATTCCAGCGGCATATCCAGGATATTCACTGACTTCCAGGATCAATAATCCTTTTAATGAACTTTTAAAATTGACAACAAGTGTCTATTGGTTTGTTTTAACACAAACAACAACCCTCAAAGACATTTCAACAGAAAAAGATCAGGTTTTTGTTTCTTTTTAAGGTGAAGCTCACTGTGCTGCCGACAGAGACGGCTGCACAGCAGCTGCTAACTGTGCTAAATTCTAGCTCCATAATTTAACCCTTTGAGACCCGAATTCTTCTTTGCCTTTTTATGAATCTGACATCTGCCTCAGTTAAGAAAATTAACTACTGTAGCTAAACTGTAGCTGAACTAAATCATAAAAAATGATTTCTTAAGAGGCTAAAAAATGTCATAATTAAAAAAAAAAAAAAACTAACAAATGGTTTTAATGATACCAGCTAGTAATGAATACGTATCATCTAGTTAAAAAACGTCTAAGAGTTTTGAAGATATTTACGGAGGCTGAAATTGGCCATAAAAAGAGATTCACTATCTTGTTATAACAAGAAAACAAGGTTTGTTTTCTCATAATAACGAGATAATCCAGAACCTTTCTCTCCTTCCTGCACAGAGACACCAATAATTTACCTGATTTAAGTCTTTATTTTGTGGCTACCAACAAAAACATTTGAAGAAAACACTCCCCACGAGTTGTTTTTTTTGTCTATTTTTTTTTTTACTAGTGAATCCACACTCCTTAAACGTCTTATTTCCTTTTCATTCTTTGTTTTTGATTATCTCGTTATCACAAATTCACAACCTTCGTTTTCCATTAGGACGAATCATTACCTTGTTTCCTCCTGTGAAAATTGGGACTTGGTATTGACAGGTGCTCAGAATCAAATAACTCAAAAACTGATCGTCTAAAAAAAGAAACCTGATTGGGACATTTAAAGTGTCATGTAGATGCTTATTGGTTAATGTGGATCATGTGATCATGTGAATCCTCCCTCAGTGTTTCATTAGCAGCTGTAACCACAGAGACTCTGATCAAACAGGAATGAACAGAATCCATCTGATATGAAGCTGTGCTTTGAAAACCACTTCCCTCCTCTTTGAAGAGTAGTCCATATCTGTCTTCAGGTTTTTGTACAGCCTCTTCTACACTTTGGATCACTGTGCGTCTACAGCACAGTAGTAGAGAGCTGTGTCTGCCAGAGTTAACTTTGTGATGATCAGTTCAGTTGATGTTTCTGTTGTTCTAGATTCATATCGTTTATCTGGAATATGTTCACCTGTGGAACCTTTTGCTCCTTTTAAGAGAATAAACTGAGGAGCCTGAAGGTCAGAATCATGTTTGTACCAGTAAAGCCAAGGATTGTCGTAACTTGTCTGATAGTTACATTTCATTGTAAGAGATTTTCCTTCAGTTCCTGTAAGTTGATCCTGATCAGGAGAGATTGTGTCTCCAGCTGTGAGTCCTGGAAAAAGTGGAGAAAATGAAGCCATTAGATGAATGAGATGATGAGTTCATGCAGCAGCTTCAAGCAAACTTGAATCTCTGTTCTTAAACTCACCTAGAATGTGAGATAGAAGCAAAAAGAGGTAAAGCAACATGTCTTTGGAGTTCTTGAAGACACACAGAAAGCAGATGAACTCTGTTCTTCCACTGCAGCACAGTGAGGAAAAGTTCAGTGGGCGGGGCCATTGAGCTTCTTTAAAGTTCAGCTGAACCAATATGAGTTCAGTGCTTCTACAGCTGCTCTGTGGCTGATCTCTTCAGCTTTGTTTCTATGTTATCAATCCATTGAATAAACAATCAGTGCTTTTACAGTGCATGACTCCCTCTAGTGGATGTTTTGTAGAATTGTGTTTTCTCTGCAGGTTTTTGTACAGAGTTTTGTTGTTTCCTGTCACTGTGGGCTCCACAGCACAGTAGTACACAGCAGAGTCTGACACTGCAGCAGAGGAGATCTGTAGATGAAACTCCTTTTTTGTTTTGTTGTGTTCCACTGAGAACTTCTCTGTGTCTGCATATTCTCCAATCAGAAACTGTGGAGATGAACTGGAGTTTTGTTGATACCAGAAGAGATAATTGATTGAACCAGAATATTTGCAGGAGAGAGTGACAGTTTCTCCTTCCAAA
>NW_023417435.1:13428-23548 GCF_002922805.2 Oryzias melastigma | reverse complement strand
CTGTTCTTTCATCTGTTCTTCCTCTTCTCTCAGCTCATCTTCCTCTTGGTTTAACGTCTGTCTGGTGCAAGTTCAGTAATCAGAAGATTTTGTTTCTTTGTTTCCTCATTGCCATTTTTATTCATCGGAATGACCTTATCTACTTTTATCAGGTCTGGAACATCACTAAAATAGGATTTATTCCAAATGTAAGTAATTGGTTCGAGAATACTGTGAATAAATTCTAAATTAGGGACATATCAATGCCATGACAGTCAGTAGGTTTCTTACATTTCAGCTGGTGTACAACTTCAAGGACATCACTCTGACTTGCTCCACTTAGAACCATTGTGTTCATAATGCACTCAATTTTCCATTTGATGTCACTCACAACTGGTATTTCTTCAGCCAGTTTAGCACCATTTACAAAGAAATTGCTAAACTCATTAACAATTTGCTGTTTGTCCTCAATAGTCACATTATCTTTTTTAATGCATCTTGGGGAAAAAAAATGTCTCTTTTCATTTCTATTACATTATTAATTACTTTCCATGTACTTCTAATATTTTTTACATATATCTGCATTAACTTATCATTATAATTTATTTTTGTTTTCTTGATATAACTACTGCCTTATTTTTGTAATTTCTATACTTTATCTCATTTTTTCTGTTCTGTTTTTAATGAAATCCTTATATGATTTGTTCTTTTATCTACAGGCATTTTCCAAACTTTTAGTAATCCTAGATTTTGTTAAGATTTTTTTCTTACATGTTTGCAGTGGGCAGTAGAAATCATAAATTCTTGTTAAAATATCTAAGAAAATGTTGTAAGAATCATTGACATTATCTACATAGATCTCATATTGAAACAAATTTTCTCCTTATTGCGTCAGTTGCTGAGTGTTTTTTCTCTGAAAATACAATTCATTGTTTCCATTTTTTAATTTTTTTTATTCTTTTGAATTTCAATTACTACAAAAATGGAAAGATGGTCAGTACTATCAGTCAAAAGAAGTCTGCTCTTTGTTTTAAAGCCAGTTTTTTCATAAATAAATGATCAATTAGTGTAGCACTATTCAGGGGTTTTCTACTTGGTTTTAATTTCCAAGGGTAAAAACCTAAACTATACATGGTGTTAACATATTCTGTAGTTTTAACATCATCACTAGTTTTTAACAAATCAATTTTGAAATCCTCACAAACTAAAGTCAGCTTATTACTTCATTCAAACAACTCTGAAATGTTCTTATTAAACTGGTTCAAACATCCACTTGGGGTTCTATAAATACAACTTATTTGAATATTTTTCAAGCTTTCCCTTTAAATTTCAAAAGTCAAACATTCCATTTCATTTTCAATTGAGAAGGACATAGAATAACCTTACATTTTAGACCCATGCGGACAAACAAGGCAAAACCACTGTAAATATTTCATCAAAATGGTTGAAATAGTCCTTAATTTGACATAAGTTAGTATAAAGACTCACTTTGTCTGCAATACTGTAAAAGGAAACAAACCAAAATTGTTGTTTTTTTAGTTATTTATACTATAATGATCCTGTTCACATCAGGAGTGCATCGTGGGAGTTAAATTTTGTTCTGCTGGTGTTGAACCATGATTGAGGTGGTTGTTTCCATGCAATACCTTTGAAACATTGGTCAGTGATGTGTGTGCGGTTAAATATCACGCTAGTCTACAATAGTGGTCAAACTAAGAACATTATGTTGCACCCTTGAAAATGGACAGGACTCCGTCTTCGTTTTTGCAACTTAATTTGCCCCGAACTGAGCGCTTTTTTTATCTTTTGCTACGTTATCTGAGACAGCCGGAGCGACAGAATGTGATCACATACAAAACCATAGACGCAGCTCTTCTTCTGCACATCCGCACACCCCAACAAAAAGGAAATATGCTGCATCTAGCAGGTAGTTTCAAAATAAAAGAGCAAATAACTAAACTTAGAAATTATTCTCATAACTAAGACAGAAAAAATATGATTATTGCTAAAACATCTCTCCTGGACAATATCTAATTAAAATAAATCAACTTAATCTTTCCCGGCTGCAACACCCTCCCCCACAAAAATAAAAAAAATGTTGTGCAACATTTTCAAGATTACTCTGTAACATCAAAAAAACAACACATAACATAACAGTGATAAGTAAACAGGTAAGTTAACATATATTAAACATAGCCACTTTGACTAAACTGGGTTGTCTCCCACTCTTCAGCATTTGTCTGCTTCTTTGCTCTTCTCATGGCAATAATAAGAGACTGTCTAAAAGTCCATTGATATTAAAGGGGTGATCAGTCCATAGAAGTATTAGTGGGCGCCCCAAATCTTCACAAAAGGGACAAGGAAATTACCATTTTCACCCATCATTATATTTTTATACATTTAATACCATGCATTATTTCCTTTCAGTAACATTGTGTACAGTACACACTTTAAATCTCTACGTCTGTACCTTGATTACAGCCCATATCTGGATAAATATAAACTCAAAATATGTCCAGCAAATCCGTATCATTATCCTCCAGATACCTCATTATTTACATAAGGGCTATCACTTTAACTTAAAATGCAGAGTCTGTTAGACAAAAGCTAAAACGTAAGTCAAACTGTTTAACCAACCTGTATACTTTACTTATATGTTTTCATGTTTTATTTACTTTCATAAAAAGCATACATGCGGGGTGACGGTCTGATGGAGGGGTCACAGTTGGCTTGTGAGGATCCCCCTACACTGGATGAAAAACTCCTCAGCAGTTGCAATGTTGGTTGACCAAGTTGATCATATGTGTAGATTTTTCTGGGCTGCTTGACTTGTGTTGATCTCTTCCTCCATGTTCTGACATCCTCTTCATCTTCCTGCATGTCACCTGATTCAGCATCAACTGCCTCAACTCCTTCTGCTGCTGGGGATCCTTCCTCCTCTTGTTCTTTCTCATGATGATTTTCAGGCATTTGGATCTCCTCAAGCCTTTCAACAATCATGTCATCTTTAGGATGCAATTCTTCTGCATCTGCATTGAGAAAAGAGTCATTTGGTCTTGCAGTTGTTAGCATGTGATACTCGTCTTCACTGGAACTGTCTGAATCCGTTTGGTAAGTATCACGGGTGAGGGGTCACTCGATGACGTGTTAACCGCTTGGGTTTTTCATTGTTGGATTTTTCTTTCAGGTTAGGTTCTCCAGCTTCAGACTCTTCCAACAGATAGGGACATGGCAAAAGAAGATTTCTATGCAGCACTCGTTCTCTTCCTTCTTTATGCAGAGGTTTCACAACATATACTGGGCTGTCAGGGCTTTTTCTCTCGCTGACAACATAGATTGTGTCCTCCCAGAAGTTACGGAGCTTTCCAGGACCTCCTCTTGGTGTGAGGTTTCTCACCAGCACATGGTCACCTGGCTTAAGTGTGGAACTCCATACACGTCTGTTGTAATTTTTCTGCCCTCTTTTAGCACTTTTTTTCATATGTGCCTTGGCAATAGCATAGGCTTCTTGCATTGTCTCCCTCCATTTCTCTGCATATCCAGAATGTGTTTGACTCCTCCCTTTTTCCTTTTTTGGAAACAAAAGGTCCACTGGCAGTGTTGGTTCACGCCCAAAGAGAAGGAAAAATGGGGAAAATCCTGTGGCTTCATGCACTGTGGAATTGTAAGCATGGACCACTTTGCTGAGATGTTCTTTCCATCTTGACTTCTGTGTCTCCTCCAGTGTGCGCAGCATCCCAAGCAATGTTCTGTTAAAACGTTCTGCAGGATTTGCTTGAGGATGGTAAGGAGAGGTGTGAGATGGGCGGATACCACAGTAACTTTGCAGCTTTTGGAAGAGGTGATTTTCAAATTCTCTCCCCTGATCATGATGGATCTTTGACGGAAACCCGAATCTTGTGATGAAATCATCAAAGAGCTTTTTAGCTGCAGTCCTCCCAGATTTATCCTTAGTTGCATAGGCTTGTGCATATTTTGTGAAATGATCCACAACAACAAGGATGTATTCCTCACCTCCCTTACTTTTTTCCAGGTGTAAGTAGTCGATGGATATCATTTCAAATGGTGCAGATGTTTCAATGCTTTGGATTGGTGTACGAATTATGCGGTTGGGTTTCTTTCTTTTTATGCAGCGGCACACTTGAGTAACATGGTGTTCAATCTCCTGTCTCATCTTGGGCCAGTAGAAACGTTCTCTGGCAAGTGCAATCATCCTGTCAGCACCCAAGTGACCCATCTCCTCGTGCAGATGTTGATAAATGGTGGGTTTCAGGGACTCTGGGACAACCAGTTGTGTTCTAGTTTCTGTTTCCCTTCTGAGGATTCCATCTTCATCGATTTTCAGACGGGGCCACTCTCTTAAGAGTTGTCTAACAGCTTCAGTCTCTGTCATTTTGTCTTTATGTTTTATGTTGGACTGTGTTCTTTTGAGATTCAAAACTCTTCTCACTGTTGGGTCTGCGCTCTGGGCTGCTTTCAAGTCTTTCACTGGAATAGGCTGAACAGACCCAAACATGTCACTTTCCTCTGGTAGTGCATCTGTATTACAAGTGACAGCTGAAATCCAGTCCACTTCACCTGTTTGTTTTGCTTCCAACGCTTGTCCAATAGATTCGATGACATCCTGCTGACATTCATTTGTGCACTCTTGAATAATTTTCTCGATGGGCTTTGGCCTGCGGGACAAAAAATCAGCATCTCCATTAGCTGACCCTGGTCTGTATCTAATGGTGAATCTGTAGTCCGACAACTCTGCCACCCAGCGATGTCCTGTGGCATTGAGTTTGGCTGATTTGGTGACATATGTCAGCGGATTGTTGTCACTGTAAACAACAAAATGGGGTGCATGAAACAGATAGTCACGGAAGCGCTCTGTTATCGCCCACTTGAGTGCGAGAAATTCCAACTTCCCAGAGTGTAACTTGTAGTTTTTCTCTGCAGCTGTCAATGTTCTTGACCCATAGGCAATTACTCTTAGTACTCCATCTTGTCGCTGATACAAAACTGCGCCCAGGCCTTCTTCCGACGCATCCACATGTAGGATAAAAGGCTTTTCCAAATCGGGATATGCCATAATTGGTGGGTTTGTGAGGTGGTCCACTAACTTTTCCAGTATTTCCTTATGAGTTTCTGTCCAATCCACATGATGTGATGGTGGTAACTGATTGGGTATTTTGCCGTTTTTCTTTTTCTTGTGATTTCTTTTCAACTCAGACTTGGGGTTTGCCAAAAGTTTGTAAAGTGGTGCTGCAATCCTGGAGAAATCTGGGATGTAGGCTCTGTAGTACCCCAGGAAACCCATGAGCTTTCTCACTTCTTGAACAGTGGTTGGTTTCTCATGCCTGAGGGCTCGCACTGTTTCCACTTCTTTGGGGTTCATTTTGTATCCTTCAGCAGAGATCACCCGACCCACATAACAGACCTCACGCTTGAAAAAGTCACATTTTTTTGGCCTCAACTTGATGCCACACTGCTTTTGTCGCTGCAGAACTTGTTTCACATCTTTAACATGTTGCTCAAAACTGCTGCTAAACACAAGCACATCGTCCAGGTAAGGGATGCAGATTTCATCTCTGAGGTCTCTCAGGCATCCCTCCATGTAGCGCTGAAAAGCAGCCGGTGCATTGGTGAGTCCGAATGGGATCCTGACCCATTCGTAAAGTCCCCATGGTGTTATGAATGCAGTGCAGGGTCTGCTTTTCTCACTCATGAAGCCCTGGTGATAAGCCTTTCCCTGATCCAGAACTGTGAACCAGGAATTGCCTCCCAGGTTTTCCAGAATCTCTTGTATTCTTGGAATTGGGTGACGATCAGGTATTGTTTTTTTATTCAGGAGTCTGTAATCAATGCATAACCGGAGGCTTCCATCTTTTTTCCTGACACATACCACAGGTGATGAATATGAGGAACAGGATTTCTGGATCCAGCCTCAGTTAAGCAAATCTTGCAGATGTGCCTTTACTTCCTGGTAGAGGTGTTTGGGAATTGCGTTGTACGTCTTCTGTACAGGGACGTTATCTTCCAGGTGGATGTCCATTTCCAAATCTTTGATCAGTCCTGTGTCCCAATCATCCTTTGTGAATACATCACATTCATCTCTGAGCATCTTTATTACCTGCAGCTGTTGTTCTTCTGCCAGATGAGTCAGGTCTACAGGTGGATCCCATGATTTTTTTTGTGGTAGATGAGTGGTCTGATCTGTTTCAGTTGTGGCACAGCTGTCTGGTGACACAAGTTTTTGAACCTCCAGCGGCTTTGTCTCCAGCGGGTAGATTCCATTAACAGCATACAACCAGCCCAGTGTGGTGCGGCCACAAAGAGAGATATCAGAATTAGTTGTGTTTTCAACAGTCACTGCTATTTTTCTATCTTGCTGGGGCACCTGAATCACTTGTTCTCGGATAATTAGTCCTGTTGGCCATGGTGCCTCTTGATTTGGTTCAAATGCGAAATGTGGCCCACTTTGGGTGTCTTTGTGCATAAGACCACATTCCACCTCCTTCACTGAGTTTTTTGGGATCATTATTGGGTGTCGGCTAAGTCTTGCTGTGATGGGACTGTTTTCCTTTTTCTGTTTTTTTAGAACAGATAAGACGGCTTTAGCAGTTTTGCGCCCCACTTCCAAAGCAGAAGAAAGTCTTTTCACCATGAAGCTAGAAGAGGTTTGATCTCCAGATGTTTCATTAGTCAGAGCGAGTTCTTCTATCACGTTAAACCCAATGATGGGGCGTTCAAGGTCACCATGAGCCACCAAAATTGGAACCAGCACTGGTTTGTCACTCATTCCAGACACANTTTTAGAACAGATAAGACGGCTTTAGCAGTTTTGCGCCCCACTTCTAAAGCAGAAGAAAGTCTTTTCACCATGAAGCTAGACGAAGTTTGATCTCCAGATGTTTCATTAGTCAGAGCGAGTTCCTCTATCACGTTAAACCCAATGATGGGGCGTTCAAGGTCACCATGAGCTACCAAAATTGGAACCAGCACTGGTTTGTCACTCATTCCAGACACAGCATTTTGCGACAGGGTGAAATCAACTCCAATCCATCCTTCATATGGAATTGCAGTTCCATTTGCAGCTGAGAGATCTAATGCACCTTCTTCAAGCAACTCTTCAACTGGTCTTACTTCAGTGTCTGGAAGGTAGGTTTTTTTCCAGTGTGCTCCCACAATGGATACCTGTGACCCTGTATCCCACAGCACTGTGGTGTCAACACCACCAAGGGACGCTCGGACTAAACATCTCTTCCCTACTAGCTTGGCTGTTTGTTGCTGCTTACCAGTGAGAGGTGTTTTCTGGTTGAGCTTCTCCACATGGTTCATCTTTACTTCAGCATGTGACTGAATTTCAATCTTGTTGGTGGAAACTGCAACATTCTTGGTACGACAACCAGCTGCCCAATGATCTGTGCTCCCACATTTGTAACAGTGATTGCATCTGCCTTCTTGGTCTGTTGTTCGGCACTGATGACACTGCTTGTTTATCCTTGTCTGTGGACGAGGTTTCCAGCTTCGTCGCTCATTCATTTTTACTTTTTGTGGTCTTGGACATTGATTTAAACTTGCAATTTGAGAGGAAAGATTCTGGATGGCTTCACATATAGCTTTGTTGCTTTGATCAACCTTCTCCATCAGTGTGTCACGTTTCATTGTTTCAACCTTTTTGTACTTTTTCTTTGTCTCTTGTGGACATCTGTCTTCATCAAGATGACCTTTCTCCTCACAAACAGTTGCAACTTTAGCCATTCTTGGTTTAAGTGTAGTTGAAAGCTTATTCTTTCTTTCCATTTCCAGGCTGTATGCAGCGGTCATTCTTTCCAGAAGCACCTCATCTTTTACCAGTGGGTTTTGCAGATATGGTTTTAGATCAGCTCGGATGATGTCATCTTGAAGACCAGTAAGGATTGTTTGGAGGAACTGATTTTGGATTAATTCTGAACTGTATTTCAATCCAGACTCAGCTCTTTCTGAGGCAAAAAGAACTTGTTGTCTTAAGTCCATGGCTCGGACCAAAAACTGAATTGGGGTTTCTTTGGATTCTTGCACGGCACGTGTAAGTGAGTGGTAAAGTTCTGTGGCATCCTTTTCAATGTAATGTGTCCGTAGTATTCGTCTGAGAGCTTGAAGTGTCAAATCGACTCTGCTTTCTAGGTAACTTTTCAGTTTTGTCCCTGGGATAATGGCTTGAATGATAGCCTCAACAACTTCTCCTTCATCATATCCCTTTTTCAGAGCTTTTTGAATTTGTCTTTCAAGACTGGCAAATCCTAATTTATCCTTTTGATTTGGTTCTCCAATCTGTCCAATAATTTTTAGATCCTTCCTGTAAAATTGGTGGATAAATGTGGGGTTCTTTTCAGCAGTGTTACCCGTTTCACTTGTTTTGGAAGCTAAAACCGTTTCATTTTCGCCAACTGCGTTTTTGGATGCGGTACCATTTTCTGCCACAGGAGGGTGCTGAGGCGCCATTTTCTTTGAACGAAGCTCCGTGTCATCGTCTTTTTCTTTTAACTCGTCAATCTTGTCATTAAATGCAAGTAACAAAGACATCCCCTCATCCTCGAGTGATGTTACTTCTTCACTTTCTAGGAACTGCAGGATTTGTCTCCTCAGCCTACGAGGTAAGTCTTTATCACTCTCTCTGACAGGAACTCCAAGTGATTCACAGGCTTCGTTTAATTCCGGCAGAGGTAACGTCAATAGCTTTTCCTCTATTTCCTCATAAACACTGTCCCATGGAGATGCCATCTTTACATTTGTAGCTTTCGTGCAAAACCTTTATCTTTGCCGTTTGCGTGGTCGCAGAACAACGTCGGGCACTTTAGCAAGCTAAGCTAATTCAGCTAGGATTCTCATGGCGGTCACTCACGTGTCTCTTTCGATGGACTTCGTTGCAAAAAGCACTCCAACCGGGCGGAAACACCAAATTTATGTTGCACCCTTGAAAATGGACAGGACTCCGTCTTCGTTTTTGCAACTTTATTTGCCCCGAACTGAGCGCTTTTTTTCTCTTTTGCTACGTTTTCTGAGACAGCCGGAGCGACAGAATGTGATCACATACAAAACCATAGACGCAGCTCTTCTTCTGCACATCCGCACACCCCAACAAAAAGGAAATATGCTGCATCTAGCAGGTAGTTTCAAAATAAAAGAGCAAATAACCAAACTTAGAAATTATTGTCATAACTAAGACAGAAAAAATATGATTATTGCTAAAACATCTCTCCTGGACAATATCTAATTAAAATAAATCAACTTAATCTTTCCCGGCTGCAACACCTACACTCTGCGATTTTATTATGCCTCCTGATTCTTCATCTGCCCAGGGTCCTGTTGGTGTATGAGACACGGGCCTATGCCTGCTCTTAAAGTTCAGACGGTAGGTGCTAGTACCTTACTAGTCTATAGTGTACTTCACTTCTACTCTATCTAGACCTGTGCATTGTGACGGCCACTACAATACCATGATTTAACCAATCCAGCCCAGTTGGGAAAATATTTTCCNAATCTTTCCAGGCTGCAACACCCTCCCCCACAAAAATAAAAAAAAATGTTCTGCAACATTTTCAAGATTACTCTGTAACATCAAAAAAAACAACACATAACATAACAGTGATAAGTAAACAGGTAAGTAAACATATATTAAACATAGCCACTTTGACTAAACTGGGTTGTCTCCCACTCTTCAGCATTTGTCTGCTTCTTTGCTCTTCTCATGGCAATAATAAGAGACTGTCCAAAAGTCCATTGATATTAAAGGGGTGATCGGTCCATAGAAGTATTGGTGGGCCCCCCAAATCTTCACAAAAGGGACAAGGAAATTACCATTTTCACCTATCATTATATTTTTATACATTTAATACCATGCATTATTTCTTTTCAGTAACATTGCGTATAGTACATACTTTAAATCTCTACTTCTGTACCTTGATTACAGCCCATATCTGGATAAATATAAACTCAAAATATGTCCAGCAAATCCGTATTATTATCCTCCAGATACCTAATTATTTACATAAGGGCTATCACTTTAACTGAAAATGCAAAGTCTGTTAGACAAAAGCTGTAACGTGAGTCAAACTGTTTAACCAACCAGTATACTTTACTTATATGTTTTCATGTTTTATTTACTTTAATAAAA
>NW_023417435.1:0-1447 GCF_002922805.2 Oryzias melastigma | reverse complement strand
TATTCACATAGGACTGTCATTCAGCTGCGGATGTTTCCAAAGCAGACCGGGTCGGTTCTCCTCACCGTGGGTCTGGGGCGCCCCCCACCCGGTGACCCAGCAGCTCAGCCCGTCTACAAAGAAGCTCCTGTAGGCCGCCAGACACACGGGTCTGATGTAGTCGGTGAAGTTGACCGGGGAGGACAGCATCAGCAGCGCCAGGTCGTTCTTGTGCGTTCCCGGGTCGAAGTCGGGGTGTTCGATGACCTTTGCCACCGAGCGCTTCACCTCATGAGGGTTCTGACCCATCTGGGTGTCTCGCCCGAGGAAAATGGTCACTTCGGCGTCACTGGAAGGAGGAACGTTCAGACTTTAGACTGCAGAACTCTTCACCTGAGCGGCTGTCGCTGACGGACTGACCTGGACACACACCGCGCTGCGGTCAGGACCCACCGCCGGCTGATCAGAGAGCCCCCACAGAGGGTGGTGTTGATGTGCACGCTGGCCTGCCAGGGCCACGCCCCCGCAGGAGCGTCCTCGCCGCCTATGATCCTGGCGTGAGATTTCCCGAGCGGCGCCGTGCCGCACACTGCAGGTCAGAGACCAGACAGACTCACTGAGGGGTTCCAGCTGACAAACGTTTGAAAGAAGAAGAGAAGAAACCGACCGTCCAACTGAGCCAGAGCACCTGAGGAAGAACACAGGTCAACAGGTGAGCAGGTGAACAGGTATGCAGGTGAGCAGGTAAACAGGTGAACAGGTAAACAGGTGAGCAGGTAAACGGGTGAACAGATGAGCAGGTATGCAGGTGAACAGGTGAGCAGATCCACTAAGATAAGGTAGATCCAGCATGAAAACATAAGTCTGCAGACTCCAGGTTTTTCTCTTCAGGAACCGATGCTAACGTTTGTTTTCTGAAATAAAAACGTGTCTGATGTCGGACCGTGACGCTCACCTGAGAGCGTGGAGAGCCACAGCAGAACCGCCGGCGCCGCTCTCATCCTGTCAGAGAAGAAACTTCAGTCTGAGTCTTTGGACAGAGACGCCCAAAAGCTCCAGAGATGAAGCAGATGTTGATCTCAGAATTTACACTGACCTGGTTTCAGTGCATTCACACACGACGGACAGAACCTCTGGGAGGAAGGTGACATCAGCGAGTAAGAGATGATAATCAGGTGTGTGAACTGGATCAGGTGTGTGAACTGGATCAGGTGTGTGAACCAGATCAGGTGTGTGAACTGGATCAGGTGTGTGAACCAGATCAGGTGTGTGAACTGGATCAGGTGTGTGAACCAGTTCAGGTGTGTGAACCGGATCAGGTGTGTGAACCAGATCAGGTGTGTGAACCAGATCAGGTGTGTGAACCGGATCAGGTGTGTGAACCGGATCAGATGTGTGAACTGGATCAGGTGTGTGAACTGGATCAGGTGTGTGAACTGGATCAGATGTGTGAACTGGATCAGGTGTG
>NW_023417434.1:18724-21316 GCF_002922805.2 Oryzias melastigma | reverse complement strand
TGTTGTTTTCACAGGGCTGTTGACACACGCAGTGTTATCAGTCATCACTGATATGTCATCACTTGACTCTGAGGTTCAGTGAAACCATCTTCAGAGCAACAGGATGGGTCCACACTTGAAACTGTGTCTGGTTCCACCTCACGTGTTCTCTGACACATGTGTCATGGAATGTCTCTGGAAATGAAGTCTCTTAAGTTTGGAGCAAATGTCTGCGGTTCCTCCTGTACACTTGTCCACTTGAGTTTTGACCATGTAGGATCTTGGCAGGCTGTGTTTATTTATCACAGTGGCTGGTTCCCACTTGCTGCCTTGTCTAATCCCCACATTTTGGACGACATCCTGGTTCTTTGACCAAGGGATTGCTTCTGTCTTTCCTGTCTTCTCACAAAGTTCCTTCTGACACCAGTTTTCTGAGTCCAGTTTTCAGTCTACCACGTTTATTCTGGCGTCTTGTATAACACAGAAACACCACAATCATAAAGCTACAGCGACACACTTTTAAGATCTACAGTACAGAATGTTGACATTGATGCAACATTAAAATGTTTTTCTTTTGGAATTTTTGGGTTTGCGTCCCAATAAGTAAAGCACACTGTACACACTGAGACCGTTGTGTGGAAAACACTAAATGAGGTGTCTATTACCACAATAGAGATACATCCCTATCCTGATAATCTGTAAATTGAAACAAAGACTGTGTTTACGACACCCACTAAGTTTGTCACAATTCAGCTAATTTATTGTGAGTAGAGCAATTGTGAAAGTATTCATGAAGCGTCACACTGTAACTGAGAACTTCACCTACCTGGGGGAGTAAAGAGAACTCCATGAAAGTTCCCTTCTTTCACAGAAACTCGCCTGACCCCGTCTGCCATCAAAAACCTCTCATTGGTCACCTCTGCCAGCATCCGGTCCTGTTCTTCATCGTCATGCACAGTAAGTTTCACCATGTGAGGCTCTAGTGCTTTGTTCTTATAAAAATATGTGTTCAGAGTGTTTGGTTTCAGTGTCCTCAGTAGACCCATGGGTTCAACTCCAACGTAGCTCCCGCTGAGTGAGGCGTCTCTGACCAGGTCAATGTCTCCATTGCCATCAGCCCTGTAAGTGGCTGAAGAGCTGAACAGAACTCCTTTTTCATCAGTCGAGCTGGCTTTAATGGTGATCACCTGTCTGGATCTCAGATGTGACACTTTTACCTGAATGGGCTCATCGAACAAACACCTGGCACTCGGGAGAAGTCTCAGTCTGACTTGAGAGCTCATCTCTTCTGAAGAAAGAAAAAAACAACAAAAGTAAATCAATAATAACAAGCTAAATACTAGATTTTATTGTAAAAGCTGTGTGTGTGTGTATGATGGCTGTAGTGGGTGTGGTGGCGGGGGATAAAATTCATTACAAATTCATTCAAATCAACCTTAAAAATATTGTTTACAATGCACCATCACCACCTTTGCATAGGGATTTGCAACCTGTGGCTCCAGAGCCACATCTGGCTCTTCTACCACTTCAATGTGGCTCACCGGTAAAAGAAAAATACAAAAAAATAAAAGTAACTGTAAAGCAAAGTTAAAAAAAAAAAAGAAAAGTAAAAAAAAAGTCAAATAACTTATCACCCTGCGGCCCTTCAAATTACAGTAGCCATAGTGGGTCAGTAATCAAGAACTAAATTTGGACAAATTCTCGTGTTTTAAGCATGCCTCATGGTTCAAGAAATACAGTTAACTAGCTCTGTTTTGATTTTAGAAAGTTAAATTCATGAATTTCTGACTATGAAGCACCACAAAAGTTTGAAAATATATAGATATTTTCTATTGCTGACATTACACTATCTACCACTAGATTTGCTCCATCAAGAAGATCCTATGTGATACAGGAAGTCTTATTTTGAAAGGAAGTCTTGTGAACATTTGCTAAAAGTAGGGCTGGATATCAATTCCAATTTCCAGAAACAATTTGACCTGATTCACAAGAGCCTGAATCAATTCGATTCCATTTTTTTTTAGAATCTTTAATTCAATTTTAAGTTTACACATTTATACACATTTGTTAATATATTTATATCATTCTGATACAGTTCACATACTGTAAAATGTTTTAGTGAAATAATGTTAATATCATCCAGTGTTACATGGATTCTCTAAAGGAGAAGTTCTAACTAAAATGTTCAGATCATTAACATTGGAAACATTGTTCTGCTTCTCCTGGAGGACGCTTCAGTTCAGGTGGCGATTGCGCTACAGCATTATACCTTATTTTAGAAGAAGAAGAAAGTATGAGAAAAAAACGATTTTTTTAAACCACAAATAGTACTATAACCCGTGTGCTATCTTATAGGGTCCAGATGACCCAAGCCTTACATTGACGTGTTATCCATTCCATTACAAATGTGAAAAAGGTGGACAGGATTTTATGTCTGCCATAGACACAAGTGAAAATCAAAAATCTTTAAAAATATATATAAATAAATAAAAGTTTAGCACACTGTCTTGTGGGGCCCAGATGACCCCACTCCCAACGTACCTGGGATAGCGCAAGAGTTAAAAAATTTTTCCTTAAGAGTTTGGAAAATTCATAACTGTGAGTTTATAAAGA
>NW_023417434.1:13240-14758 GCF_002922805.2 Oryzias melastigma | reverse complement strand
AGTGGCAGTGGAGTGGCAGTGGAGTGGCAGTGGAGTGGCAGAGAAGTGTCTGTATCACTGCTATTCCGAGAACATGCATAAAGTTAGCGCGTCTAAGCTCGTGTGGCAGATTTTACAAATTTTTTACCCATGATATGGCAGTGAAAGCCAGTGGGACCGGAGCTTTACTTCACCTGTCTGACCTTACTTCACCTGTCTGACCTTATCTCACCTGTCTAACCTCTTCTTCAAGTTGTCCTACCCCCCTCCAAAATGTCTAAGCTTTTGTGTGTTGGGCTTTTAGAAAAACCTTTGATTTAATCTGTTACTGAACAAATAAACTGGATCAGATCATGTCCCCTCATCTTGACCCAACCCATTGGCCTCACCTGTCAAGCATTTTGGTGCTAGCTCTTTCCAGTTTCTCCAGGATCTGGGGGAGCTGCGCGTCATCATCACAGGCTGAGCCCCAGCCTAGAACCCGAGCCAGATCATTGCCGGTCCCAAGGGGCAGAACCCCCAGCTGACACTGAAGCAGAGAACGGGTTTTGGTGCTGCTGATGACTGTGTGACCACGCTTCGCTGTAAGGTGGTACCTGTTTGTGCAGCATGAGAGCGTCGATCTCAGACAGGACCCAGCCGACGCTTCCGTCTCCTCCACAGACCAGAATCCTGAAAGTGTCAAACTTCTGGAACAGGCGCAGACTGGTGGACAAAGATCAACGGTTTTAGCTGCTGCGCTACGTCAGTGAAACGAGGCAGGGATCGAGTCTCACCCCAGGTGAGGCCCTCCGTTCATCAGGTCAAACACCTGTGCCGGGTTCAGCAGCTGCTTGAAGCGCCGCAGGAATTTCACACCCTGATTGTCTCCACTCTTAGAATTGACAAAGACCAGCAAAGGACTGGTGCAGGACGGGGGACACGAAGCTTTCCAGAAACCTGGACAAACAGACTGAAGTGAATCTGCAGGTCTGGTTGACTCACTTTACAGATGGGAGTCATCCACTGACATGAACGTCAACGGCATGTCCCAACCAAGTTATGGAGTCAATCAAACAAGTCACAGAGCCAATCACACAAGTCATAGAACCAATCAAACAAGTCAGAGTCAATTAAACAAGTCACAGTCAATCAAACAAGTCATGTCACAGATTGCCTTTTAGAATTAAAGAACATTTACAACAATATCAAAAGTCAGAAAACGATGCAACAACTCAATCACAAACATCATCAAAACACAAAACTGACTAATTAAAAACAAACAGCAAATGCAAATAAATGTCACATTCCTGCTATAGTGTACGTTCACTGATACCATCCACTGTTATGGTTCATTACTAATGTCCAATACCAGCGTTTGTTACCAGCATGCACTGCTCACTTCCATTTAACTTTTTGACTAAAAGTCTTTAAATCAGGACTAAAGTTTAAAATACTTTACTTTTTGTAAACTTACCGCCTTTAGACAATGTTAACCTTTATAATCTCGTAGGCTGCCTGAATATAAGACTTTTCTAGGAGGGTCTTCCAGGTGCTGCA
>NW_023417434.1:10766-13134 GCF_002922805.2 Oryzias melastigma | reverse complement strand
GTTACAGAGAGAGGACGTTCCTCACCGTCAGAGTCTATGCTGTTCAATGCGGTTGGAGGGATGACGGAGACCTTACACTGACCCAGAGGACATTTGGAGGACAGCTGCTCCTTACAGGCAGCGTGGACCTGCAGACAAACAGATGCTACATGCTACATGCTAGCTCACCGACAGAGAGGATTGTGGGTCTGAGCGAGTCCGACCCTCACCATGGCCTTACACCACAGACACTTCCAGTCCTGCAGCCGGAGGACGCTGCCACAAGTCTTATCACAAATGCTGCATTTAGCCGAGACGGGCAGGTTCCCCTCCAGCCACTGGTGAGGCATAGACACCTGAGCAGCACAGGTAAAATGTCAGAGGAGGCGGAGCTTCAGTGGGAGTGCTTAGCGTGTGTGGGACTCACGCCGTCCTCGTCCTCTATGATGTCCTTCCCAATGGAGGCCAGAGTCGTCCACTTACAGTTGTTGGTGGCTCGGACCGCACAGCGCTTGTGAGCTTTGAACTTACACACTGCAGTTTACACAAAATGGCGCAAATGAACACAAACAAACAACATGACACAGATAAACACAGGAACATAAACACACAAATAAACACAAGAACACAAACACACAAATAAACAGAGGAACGCAAACACACAACATGACACAGATAAACATAACAAACAACATGACACAAAGAACACAAACACACAACATGACACAAATAAACATAACACACAAGATGACACACAGGTACACAGACACACACATTTGTTTATTTCATTTAAAAACCTGACAACAACCATGATAGTAACCGAGACCAAGTAAGCTGCTTGTAGTGAAGACTTTGTGTACTATTGAGTTGTGCATAAATGTTTCTTGGTCAGGGTTGTGTAAGGTTGTTTGTTTCTCAGCATTGGGTACTTAATTTTTTTTTGTTAAAGTTGTATACTTTTTTGAATAGAGCTGTGTACTGGTGTTTTGTGTACATGTGTGTTGTGTACTGCTGTGTTGTGTACTGGTGCATTGTGTACTGCTGTGTTGTGTATTGACGTGTTGTGTACTGGTGTGATGTGTACTGGTGTGTTGTGTACTGGTGTGTTGTGTACTGATGTGTTGTGCACTGGCGTGTTGTGTACTGGTGTATTGTGTACAGATGTGTTGTGTACTGATGTGTTGTGCACTGGTGTGTTGTTTACTGATGTGTTGTGTACTGATGTGTTGTTTACTGGTGTGTTGTGTACTGGTGTGTTGTGTACTGGTGTGTTGTGTACTGGTGTGTTGTGTACTGGTGTGTTGTGTACTGATGTGTTGTGTACTGGTGTGTTGTGTACTGGTGTGTTGTGTACTGGTGTGTTGTGTACTGGTGTGTTGTGCAGATGTGTTGTGTACTGATGTGTTGTGTACTGGTGTGTTGTGTACTGGTGTGTTGTGTACTGGTGTGTTGCGCACAGATGTGTTGTGTACTGGTGTGTTGTGTACTAGTGTGTTGTGTACTGGCGTGTTTTGTACTGGTTTGTTGTGTACTGGCATTGTACCTTCACAGGACAGGCCATGGGACGTGACCCCTGACAGCGCCTCCCTGCAGACGTTGCAGTACGTCGGTCTGGCGTGGGAGCAGGCGTACCAGTTGTGCATCCCGCTGAAGTGGTCCATGCTGTACTGGGTGGACTGCAGAAACAAAGCGTCAGGTTCTGTCGCTCGGAACCATCCGGGCTGAGCTGGAGGAACGGTTCTGACCTCGTAATTCTGCCTGCTCTGGATGCTGCGCAGCGCCGACATCCACTCCTCCATCTCCTTCCTGTTGTCTGCACAGAGGATGAGGCGTCTGCACGGCGTGATTACCTGCAAACAGGTACGCCAACAGTTGCTATGGAAACTAGGACGGAGTCAGGTGACGTTTCTTTGGTTGATGACATCAGCGAGCCAAAGACACTGGATCTCTCTGGGTGGTGGGGGTGTGGGGGTGACGGGACACTCGCTCTCTTTTTACATCCATGAACCATCTCACCTGAGCGCAGGTCATCCCCACACCTGATGGTGTCAGCTCACCTTTGCACTAATATTGACAGAATGAAAGGCTTTCCATGTGTGTTTGTGTGCATCTGTAGTCGTTTTTGTACATGCTGTCCAATGAGTGTGTCGACGGGCCCCGCCCCTTTAGACTCACACCTACAGCTGACAGTGATGATGATGATCCTCCAGCATCTGTTTCTGTATTATACCCCCCCCCCCCACACACATATGGAGCCACATATAAGCCAAAACAAACAGACCCTTAAGAGTCCAGATCATGGAATCCAAGTCAGTCTAATCTTGATCCATGTCACGTCTAGAACCGGTTCCGGTTCTGCTCTGAAATGCCTGCTTCTAATGCCACGTCT